>NW_028237092.1:0-41805 GCF_017979445.1 Akebia trifoliata | reverse complement strand
CCTCCAAATGAACTTATCCAAATGCCCATCAGATTCCTCATCACACCACCATTCCTCACTTTCTGTTCTTCTAAAAGCTACTCGACTCCTTGACCATGATGTACCAAATATAGCAGTCTGATTCTGATCAATAAGGAAGTAAATAAAAGAAATTAGAAACCAACCTATCTATCTGACTCTGATAGGTAGGAGTAATGAAACAAGGGAAGGAGTTGCATTTCACCATTTCCACATCGATTAGGAACCACAGGCTTAGAACCTGATACAAAATCGATCACTCGATTCCTCTCTGGATGGATACTAGCAGGATAGGATAGGATATGATACTAACCATCATCTAAGCTTCTGCCACAAAACCCAAATATTAATCATCAAAGAGTTTAGAGAGGTGAAAACAAAAATTACAAATTAATAGAAAGAACAAAGTTATAAGACATAAATACCTTTCAATGGTGAGTGCAGCCATGTGGATCAGGATCTGAAAGTTTACTTCAGCCAATGTTTGGTTAATCTACAAGTTAAATATGTTCTTGGTAGTTGAATAATAGCTATTGTGAACAACTTCTTGGCTGATATGAAGTTGCACTTTTAACCATCAAGTGGTAGACCAAATGTCCCCAAAAGAAGCATAGAGTAGATATCCAACAAATTTAAGGGAGAAGATCCTATGAGAGTCATTTTCCTAAAAGAGGATGTGTTTGTCCTATTTGGTTTGAAACATGTAAGTTTTTAAGACAATTGTGAAATAGGAAAACAAATTACTTGTTAACCTACATAAAAATACTTTACACAAAAACTAGTTGGTGTGCATGTGTTGGATCTTTGATTAGTTTGGAATTTAAAATTCAGTTCTACCATCTCAGGGAAACCAATGAACCTTTAACACACAAAAAATGGCTATCCCCTTGAACCCAATTTCATTAACACTAATCCTATACCTATAAAAAATCAATCTATCTATCTATCTATATAAAAATATATATATATATATATATATATATATATATATATATATATATATATATATATATATATATTCGGAGGCCCTAATCCTAAAGAGAGCCAAACATTTTTGAAAATAGGGTTAGTTCAGAAATCTAGCGCTGATAGTCACGTATAACATTGGCAGCATCTACTACAAGTTTCACTGAGAAAATCCAGCATGAGTATTTTGGTTCAAAAAGCTTCCTAGGAATTTTCGGTACAAGGCTTTGATGATGATTAGCATTGTGTTGAATGCCTTAAAGTAAAATTTCAGCAACTTCTCACTGGATACATACAGGGACCATTGACAAACAGCTATCCTGATATGCATCGATTGTTTATCTCTTCATTACTCAAGCTAAGAAAACATATTGAATTATACGTAATTATGTACCTGAGACATGCCTCCAATAGAGAACATACATAAGAGAACAGATAAATATATAAACTTGTAAAGAATGACTCAAAATCCCAACCATGTATATATACAAAATCCAAAGGTAGGGATCTAAACATATCTTGATAACACATCTTGAATATACTAATCTCGAGGATGAGCTCCTTCCACCACAAACAGATCATATGTTTTCTTCATAAGTCACTGAATCCTGAACCTATACGAATATATGTACTATATATACACACCATGAGGCATGCTTCCCAAAAAATTGTCAAATAAGTTTAACATAAGAAAGACATTCAAACAGTTGAACCCATAGCATGATCAAACAGTGTTCTGTGGAGCAAAGTATAATTCCAAGTTCAAAGCCACCTCAATTTGTAAGACAAGAAATTGGCTTCATAAACAATAAACTAAAGTATATTTAAATAGTTAAAACATATAGAAAAAAGAAAACCAATTGACAAGATTCACAGGTGGTTTCACAAGAGTACAATTCTGATTTTTTAAGCAGTCCATCTTCCATTATGCTTGCAAGGAAGCTCAAAGTTAAGGGGATTATACCATCAATTTGAAAACTTGTTGTATTTCTAATTTTCACCAAAAACATTAAGTTATTTCAATAGAGTTCTTAATATTAGTAATGAACAACTTGAGTGGAAAAAATACCTGGTGCACAAGAAGTACTGTGGGAATAACAAATGTCAAAATTGTTACTTCAACTTTCCATAGCAAAGCCCTACACAACCTTTAGGATTTTTAGTTCAACTGGAAAAGTTAGCTAGCACAACATCGTAGTAAAATACAGATTTAGGGAACATAGCTTCCTTTTTTTGTATGTTATAAGACTAAATAGGTTATAGTAAATGGCTTTAAATATATGAGATGCATTCATAATTCAATTTTCAATTCATTGATCATAGATTAATAATTCTCAAGGTAGAAACTAATTATTAAGTATTTAATAAAACAACAAAGAAATACGTCTATTATTTTATTGCAGATACCTGTAATCTCCCTTTTTTCTTTAAAGATCATCCTCCAACCTCATGAAATTCTGAGTCCTCCCTCCAAATGAACTTATCCAAATGCCCATCAGATTCCTCGTCACACCACCATTCCTCACTTTCTATTCTTCTAAAAGCTACTCGACTCCTTAACCATGATGTACCAAATATAGCAGTCTGGCTCTGATCAATAGGGAAGTAAATAAAAGAAATTAGAAACCAACCTATCTATCTTACTCTGATAGGTAGGAGTAATGAAACAAGGGAAGGAGTTGCATCTCACCATTTCCGCATCGATTAGGAACCACAGGCTTAGAACCTGATACAAAATCGATCACCCGATTCCTCTCTGGATGGATACTAGCAGGATAAGATAGGATATGATACTAACCATCATCTTAGCTTCTGCCACAAGACCCAAATATTAATCATCAAAGAGTTTAGAGAGGTGAAAACAAAAATTACAAATTAATAGAAAGAACAAAGTTATTGGACATAAATACCTTTCAATGGTGAGCGCAGCCATGTGGATCAGGATTGAAAGTTTACTTCAGCCAATGTTTGGTTAATCTACAAGTTAAATATGTTCTTGATAGTTGAATAATAGCTATTGTGAACAACTTCTTGGTTGATATGAAGTTGCACTTTTAACCATCAAGTGGTAAACCAAATGTCCCCAAAAGAAGCATAGAGTAGATATCCAACAAATTTAAGGGAGAAGATTGTAGATCCTATGAGAGTCATTGTCCTGAAAGAGGTTGTGTTTGTGTGAGTGTGAGTGTGAGTGTGTGTTTGGGGGGGGGAGGGGGAGGCGGCATCTTTGTTTGTATGTGTGGGTGGGTCGATGGGTGGATGGTTTGCGTTCTGATACAAAAGAGGCATAATATTTTTACAATTCAATTAAAATAGTTATGCTTCTTTAAAAATAGCTTAACCATGAAACAGATTTTAGACAGTTTGTTGTAGTTCATGAATACCAAAAGAAGGCACTATTTCATGTATGGTTTTACCACATCATACCTTCATTTATTAGAAGAAAGTTCAACATTGAAGACAAACCACCAATGGATAAATAGTAACACAACTTTTTGGTTCCACCATTTTTGAACAACGTCACATCTAAAATACAAAACCATGAAGGTTGATAATTGAGCATTCCTAAAAACCTAGAAGTACCTTAGTCAATTGTACTTCGTCAACAACTCAATGGCTATGTAGTTAATGTGAAGAAAGATGAAATCCAAAATTCTAGAAATCTGCTTCTCAAATAGTGTAAAAACAAACTAGCCTAAGACTCACAACCAAGAAGAAGAACAAATAAAAGGATGAAAAGGAAAATATTAATTTAATTTAAGGAAATTTTACAAGTTGGAAATGAGATCTCCACTTGCACAAGGTATGAAATTTGGGGTGCTGATGGTTTCTTACTCACTTTCTCTTTTCTCAAGGGCTATTTTAAGGACTTGGTGGTGAATGGGATTCCCTACATGTACATATAGGTGGTGGAGGAAATTTATAGCATGTGAGAATGCTTGTTCAAGAGGGTTCAACATGGAAAACAAATTTGCCACATTCTTGTGTGGCAAGAGATGCAACATTATACTCCGCCCCTATCATAAAAAGGGACACCGAAATATTACTTCATGCTACACCATGAACATGCCGATCCACATGAGAAAGTGACATGGTATGAACAACACGTGAAGTGATGCCCATACAAAATTACATAAATACCCTTACTACATCCCACAAAATAAAATAAGAAAATAAAAATAAGATTTCTAGAAAATTCACTTTAATTAAACAGTTAAGAAGACCTAGTTAAACAGAAACGAAGATTATTTTTTTGTTTGATAGGTATAGCATTAGTAGTTAGCAAATGAAATTGGGCTCTAGGGCAAATTGAAACATAGATAAAACACCAAAAACAAAAAGAATTCAGCTGCAGTACATACCCTTAGAAAAAGAGATAAAAAGAATTGGGACTCACATATAACAAGATGTGCAATATAGTAAATAATTGAGACCTCAATAGGTAAAACTACATTGGAGTAGGAAAAAAAAAACATAAGTAATATTTAAAATAAAAATCCAAAGTGAAATAATTGATGTGAACAACATTTCAAGAAAGAACCCGGTGACATTATTATATTAGAAGAGTACTAGGAAAGAGTTCGAAGGGGGACCTAAGTTGATGTGGAAGTATTTGGATCGTCACCAAGAAATATTTCAAGCCAAAGTAGGACAAACTAAGCCAAACGAACCTTCTTTTAATGACTAATTCAATATAACATCTTCCCTTATCAATGAAACCCACACAAATGATATGCAATACTTAAACCCCTTATGAGTATGGATAGTAAACAGAGGCAAAAGAGACAGTAAGTCAACAGTGAATGTCTGATAGTCAATGAATAATTGAGACAGACACTTTTACTACTCATCTATTAGAAGAATATTCAACATTTGTTGTCACTGGGTGAAATAGTGAACTGGACTATTCTAGACTAGGTTCAGATATTAGGCCAACATGCAGTTCGATCACTATGGAAATTAAATGCAACCTAGTGAAATGTCAAACCTAGCCAGTGCCCAAGGGAGATGTACTTTTTTATTTCTTTTTTTGATGCAACAGCGAACCCCATTGAAAGTAGGACTAATCTTTTTAGATACACCATGCCACCACAAACATGTGTATCGAATAAATCACAGGTAGGGAGACTCAATCTCACGACCCTGGGGAGCAAACCCAGTTCGCTCAACCACTGCTCCACCACGAGTGATTCATCTTTATTTTATCGAATAAAATTGCGAGTGGGGAGACTCAATCTCCAGACTCTGGGGAGCAAACCCAAGTCGCTCAACCACTGCTCCACCACTCGTGTTTTTTTTTTTTTTTTTTTTTTTTATCCCCCTTTATGATTTTGCATTAAGATTTTCAGAGGATGAGCTTTTTAGCCTTTATGCTTTCACACTTTTGAACTTCAGGGTATCATCATTTTTCAACCCAGGGTTTACTATTAGGCAGCATTTTCCAATGGCACATACCAATGGCGGCTTTCACACTAATGTATCACTTTTTTTCTTTTCTTTTTGGGCTTCATTTCTTTTCACTTTTGTCTCTCATCCTCTTTTTTATGATTTTGCATTGAGATTTTCAGGGGATAAGCTTTTTTAGTCCTTTTGCAATGGGGTGGCTGTCACACTTTGAACTTCAGGTATCATCATTTTTCAACCCAAAGTTGAATTAGGCAGCCTTTTCCAAGGGCACATACCAATGGCGGCTTTCACACTAATTATAAACAGTCATTTTTACTACATCTCAACCCATAAGGAAATAACTAAGGAAGCTCAATCAAAGGATACATATAAGATCACATAGTGATAAAAACTGCAACATGGCCACAATCTAATCCTTGCTAGTAATAAATAGAGGTGCACTATGATCATCAAAGACTAACTAGTTGAATCACCCTCTAATTGAAGAGTAGTAAAGAGCCTATCAATTGAGATTCAAAGAGATCTAACTCATACTATAGACTCAACTGCTCTAGATTCTTAGAGCATAATTTGGATCAAGATATGATCAATACAATGCCAATTATAATGAACTAATGACTAGAAAATTTTTAATATTTAAAATTTTAATTTTAATTGTATTCAACTGAATATGTTAAATTTGTTCCACAAAACATGGTAAAGAAAAATTGGTCTAAGATCGTGATCATCAAAGACTAACCAATTGGATCACCCTCTAGTTGAAGAGTAGTAAAGAGACTACCTATTGAGATTCAAAGATATCTAACCCATACTATAGGCTCAACTGCTCTAAATTCTCATAACATAATTACGATGAAGGGATGATCAATACATATAGGGTTCCTAAAATGCAAGTCACATAAGAAGATTTCATATTATTTTTATAATTTCAAAAAGAATCAAGAAAATTGTATTTCAAAAACAATAAGTAAACAAAAATGTATGTATGATTAGAGAACCATATGACGAATGAAATGAATGCAGAAAAAATAGAGTAGATAATTGAAGAGGTATACTACAATATATTATAAATGAATGTGATTTTTCTAATTAAATTATGATACTTAAGTTTTAAGTGGACTTACGTATGTGTTATATATTTACTATTATATTGTCCTATTTGGTTTGAAACATGTAAGTTTTTAAGAAAATTGCGAAATAGGAAAACAAATTACTTGTTAACCTACATAAAAATACTTTACACAAAAACTAGTTGGTGTGCATGTGTTGTATAAATATGGCTCAATCTGGTTAGCAACATGTAGATTTTTTCAAATTCAATGGCCTAAGAGAGATGCACCATTGTTCTACATCAAGGTTGGAGCAACAATAGGTAGCATGCTATCAGTCCCAATAACCTTCCCCAATCACTCAAATTATAAAATCAGAGAGAGAGAGAGAGAGATAGAGAGAGAGAGAGAGGAATGTGACTTCTAATGCCCTAGCCTTATCCTGAAAACTCAAATCAATCTTCTCTGCAACTTAAACTGAACAAGAGTCCCAACTGACCAACAACTCTCTTCTCTATTGTAAATGTATGCGTTAGGTAGAGATTTATATTAGAAATGAACACCTTCAAGAATATACAAGAGTAGCTCTAATAGGTGATAAGTTAAGAAAAAGTCGATAAAGATGGTTTGCATAACATTAAGTGAAAGTTGATTATAAATCCAATTCGAACGAATATATAACTTGAAGGTTCTAAATGAGCATCAAGAAGAGCAAAATGAATGAGGATTGAGGTAGTGGAAGTAGATATGAACACACTATCAAAACAAGAAATTGATTTGGATATTAAGGAATCAAGGAATAAAGGCAAATACAAAATCTTTCATATTAAATGAAGAAGTAAGGTAAAGGTGACAAAATTATTTTTAGAAATTATTAAATGAGGATAACACTAAAAACCTAGAATTAATAAATCATACATCAAGAAAGAAAACCAATACAATTTCCTAGATTCATCGAAAGAAAGACAATTAAGAACCAAATTATACCTAAGATCTCTAATTAAATTGAGACTACAAGTGAATCAGTTGAGAAATATCAAGGTATGAATCTTACACCCTCTGTACTTCCTGAGGAAATAACTTGGTTACTGCGCAATCATCATCCAGTATTTGCATGCGTTCCATGTTCCTAAAAGTGAGTCCACTATCATCATCACCCATCTCTTCTGCATTTGCAATGATTGTTTCAAAAGCTTCAATTAAAACAAGATTTTTAGTGCTATAAATCAACTATATGAACTACTGTTGGGAGGTAACATAGAACATATAACAAGATCTGTAGTATAGTAAATAATTGACCTGCATAGCTAAAAATATATCGGAGAGAACAAAAAAAGGCATCAATCACAAGCCATTTTTTTATTACTCTCTCACTACAGGCCAACCAAGGAACAGGTGTAAGGACCTCAATTTATGGACCAAAAGCTAGAGGGATTTTATCTCAAAATTCCCCTTCCTTTTATATAGGCACTTACTAAAACCTAGGTTCTTTTAATCTAGACTTCCCTCCCTTCAATTGGATTTTAAATATCAAATGATTTAAGATTAACAAGAAAAAAGTTGTTACCATTCATTATTATTAGGTCCATTGGTTGAACATAATGAAACCATGATTGTTGAGACACATGTCAAGAGTACAGGAAGTTGCGCATCAATTAGATGAAATCCCTTTCTTATTGTTGATACGAACTGCATTTCTCTAACTCCAACTCTAGAGAAAACTGTTGGATCGAACTGCAAAAAATAGTTAGTTAAAAATTAAATGTTATCATAAAAACACATAGCATTGCAATAAATAAATAAATAATCAAAAAGAAAAATAAGTACATGACAACAGCCTATTTGTAATGTTGTGAGAATATGGAGGAAGCCTAGTTTAAATACCTAGAATGTATATGAGATAGGCATCACTTACAAAAAGGGTCCTTACAATAGATGGCATGTTGTCACCATGGATAGTGACTTGGAACACTTCATAATCACTCTTGGTTAACTATAAACTTTGAATTACAGAGTTAAATATAAAAATGGCTATTTCTATGGATCTATGTATTTTTTAGAACTTGTTAGTCCTCATATTTACATGAGTATTTCTATCATTTTTAAGGTCATTCGTATATCATAAGAAGTGGGGGTTTTGTTTTTTCAAAATTTTAAATGTCATTTCTTTGATTTTAAAGTAAATGGAAAACTCGTGGAGATTGCTTAACAGCATTTACAGATTGTAGATGTGTTATATTAACACTCTGTACATGTATACAATTTTTCGACTACCTAACTAACTAAATATAAATATCCAACAACCCATCTAACAGTGATCATACCTTAAGTTGAAAAATGTTTGATTTCCATTATATCCAACCTCCGATCCATGAATTATTGGGGTATTATATGGCTAGATTCTAATATGATTCAAACAGACAAGCTCTCAAAGGTTCTTAGTTCATAGTTTTTCCCCCTAATAAGTAAGATTCTTATTATCTACAATAGATAAAGACATTTTTTTTCTGAATTTAACAAGCTAAAAATTCAAAAATTTAGAATATAAAAAAATCAAATACAAACCCAGAATGCTCCTGGTGCATATGATAGACCCAAAACAAAACAAAACAAAACAAAAAAACAAACCCCTAAAAGAAAGAACGTAGGCATATCCATCAAAAAACAGAATTCTACAATATTTACAGATCTGAGCCATTTACAGGACCTTAATTTCAAGGAAATTAATCACACATACCTGCTCTTGAACAATGTTATGGAGACTTCGGTAGACATTCCTTTGGCATCTCCACAAACAAATAGAAAATCGTTCCAAACATCTGAAGATTGATTGCCTCACAAAAATGGGAGCCCAATCGCAATCGTGGTTCTCTTCCTAAGGTACGGTATTTTGGAGAAATATGGATTGCAAAACCACATTAGGATCAAAAACCCTAATCACAGAGAGAGAGAGAGAGATGGGAGCCCGATTGCAATCGCGGTTCTCTTCCAAAGGCACAGTATTCTGGAGAACGATGGATTGCAAAAGCCAAATTAGGAGAAAAAACCCACAATTACAGAGAGAGAGAGAGAGAGAGAGAGAGAGAGAGAGAGAGAGAGAGAAGTAGTGTTGGAAAGCTGGAGCGTCCTAGGGTTGGTGTTTAAATAGAAGGTTTTGGTTGTTTGGGCGGAAAATCGAACCGTTGTGAGAGCCAGCCACGATTTTGTCCAGCTGGAAGCCATTTCAATTTGCATTCTCACTCGCACTAGATAAATCATTTTACTTCCTTTTAAAATTATTTACTAATACCTACATATTATATTTAAATAATTATATTTTATTTAAAAAATGAAGTAGATTAAGAAATGCCCAATTATATTTCAATTTAGATAAAAAAAAATATTAAAATTACTATAAATATTCACATTTTTATTTAAATTGACTTAATTTTTATGAGATTATCATTAAAATGATTTAACCCCCCCCCCCCCCTCTCTTATATCGGTCGAGACAAAAGTTAATTATTACTACAACATGAAAAAAACTCTCAATCACAATGTCAAGCAAAATGGCCCTTAGTTAGATATCTTATATCTTGCTAAGTGTGGAGACTATTAGTCACGCAAAATGATGAAAACACGTATCATAAATGGGTGAGGGAGCCCACTGGGAAACATGAGTCAACATTTTAAATCAAGTCAGTAAACAGGAAGTTGCCGAGCTCAACACCCCAAACTGAGCACGTTACAGAAGGAAGGAAGTTAGTGTTTTGTAGCCCTACCATGAACAGTTACCGTGTAAGTAGATTGTACGTTTGCTATAAGTCGAGATCACCCAAAATAGAGTATGGTAAGACCTTAGGTTGACAAGTGTAAGATGACAAACTATGATCGACTTGATGGAATCCAACAAGATCAGTCGGACCTCAACTCGGACTCAGAATTAATAACCAACCAAGTTAGGTCATGCCCTTCGAACACTGTCCTTATACTCTTCTAATATACTAGTGACACCAGGTTCTTTCTTGCAATGTTGTTCACATCAATTATTTCACTTTGAATTTTTATTTTAAATATTACTTATGGTTTTTTTCCTACTCCAATGTATTTTTACCTATTTAAGTCAATTATTTACTTTACCATACATCTTGTTATATGTTCTCTAAAAAAAAAACATCTTTTCATCTAAAGGTATGTATTGCAACTGAACTCTTTCTGTTTTTGGTGTTCTATCTTTGTTTCAATTTTCCCTAGAACCCAATTTCATTTGCTAACTACTAATGCTATACCTATCAAAGAAAAAAATAACATTTGTTTCTCTTTAACTGGGTCTTCCTAACTGTTAATTTTAAAGTGAATTTTCTAGAAATCTTATTTTATTTTCTTATTTTACTTTGAGGGATGTAATGAGGGTATTTATGTAATTTTGTATGGGTCCCACTTCAAGTGTTGTTCACACTTGTCACTTTCTCATGTGGATCGGCATGTGCATGGTGTAGTAAGAAGCAAGATTCAGTGTTTCTATGACAGAGGCAGAGTATAATGTTGTATCTCTTACCGCACAAGAACGTGTGGCAAATTCTTTTTCCATGTTGAACCCCATTGAAACTTCTTGAACAAGCATTCTCACATGCTATAAACTTCCTCCACAACCTATATATGCATTTAGGGAATTCCATTCACCACCAAGTCCTTGAAATAGCCTTTGAGAAGAGATAGTGAGTAAGAAACCATCAACACTCCTTTAATTGAAGGCTCTATTCATTAGCTCACTATTATGAACGAGCGGAATGCTCATTCCAATAAGACACTACATATTCAAATCGTATCTGAAAAGAAGGACATGTGATTTAATCATGTAAATAAGTCGCATTATAAATTATTTTTTTTTTGCTAAATTTTTATTATATTGAATCAAGTAAACACATATATCTCAGCAATTCTTCCTCTTTCTAACTCCACGATCCAAAATAAGGCATTGAGCATGCTATATTTTCCAGCCCCAGTCCTCCCTACTATTCCTACCTTCTCACTTGGAGAAATTGCAAAGGACAAACAATGGAGAATCGGAGGAAGTTCAGGCATGTACTGGAGAACAACATCCTCAAACTTGATTGATCCTGATGAAGGCCATCCAGATGGGGGCCGGTTGCTCTTAGTAACTACTGGAGAAATTGCAAGAAGCATTTAAATAAATAATTTATATATTCTAAAGTTTTTTTGTAATTTAAAATATTAACTAAATTAATTTGTACATAACATAATAAAAAGAGTTATGTTGGAGTGTCCTATTATAATGACAAGTGGCATTTAAATATATATATATATATATATATATATATATATTAATTTATAATTACTCTCCTAAAACTATATTTAAAAATTTCAACCATATATTGAATTAAAAGTAACTAAAATTAACAAGTGGATTGATATGGATTAACTAAAGTTGGAAATGTGAATTGTGTATTGTAATGAGAAAGAAACAAAGATATCTAAAAATAGTTTAAATTATAACCATATTAAGTTCAAGTAAATCGAGCAGCTTGATATCTATGCTCGAATCCACCTCGAATTTGTTTCGCCAAAATTTTCCCAAACCTGAGCCTTAATCTTAGCTGATTGTGCACAAACCCGACTCAAGGTTGGGATAAAGACTTACGAGAACCTTCCCAAATATGTGTGAAGCTAAGATAGAATTTCCAAGCCAATATAAACAACCAAATCAAATATATGTAGAAATTTATCACACATACTTGGTAAACCACGATATCAAGATTTACATGAAAAACACTACCAATAAAAGAGTGAAAAACTGTGGGGCAACTCAGAGAATAATCCATTATTTCAACATTTTATGAACGAAAGAAACGAATTTATGATCGTGCTTGGTACACAATATTATGAGAGATTCTTATGCCACACCAATTGTTGCTAATGCCACTCCAATTCATCCGTAAATTACCAAAGAATTAAAACACATCATGGAGTGGCGTTAGCAAAAGCTGGTGTGGCAATAGAAGCTCTCTTTTTTAAAGTGCTAAATCAATTTTTTTTTCTCAATAACGTGAAAATCTTTTTTTTTCCTTATGTCCCTTTCCACATTTTTTTATAGTTTAGATAAACCTCTTTTTCAGCATCAATGTCCTTTAGACTACATTTTGCAAGCCCAAAGATAGTTGTAATCCTATATCCTAATGATTCATAGGCCATACATATGTCACTGGTGCTAAGTTGTTGGAAAACATGTTTGGGAATTAAAATGAATAATGTACCGGACCGATAAGCGATTAATGTCTGTAGGTTGTGAGTTCGATACCTAGTATAAGCATTAATTCCTCAGGTGCCACCCGCGAGGGTGCGCCCTTACTTGCCCGGTATGTGTGATGTGCGGGTTTTGGGGTTTTATTCATCAATATTTTTTTTTAATTTTATGAGGCAATTGGCCTCTTAAAGCACTATATCTTGCTCCAATCCCTTGGGTACATGCAATACCCCACAAACCACACACACTAGGTAAATAGGGATAAATTTCTGTAGGTGGCCAATGAGGGGACTTGAACTGAAGACCTCTCCCTTTTTGGAGGGCTGCCTTGGCCACTACGCCCAACATTCATTGGTTAATAATTTTAGTTTTTACTAAACTCAAAGAGTTATTTACAAAAAAGGCTATATGCCAATTTTTATAAAAAGTAAACAAAAAAAATTTAATTGACTCACCTGAGTTTATGAATTGACTCGCTTGGATTGGTTTAGGGTTGGAAACAGATTGATTCGATACCAGATCAGTACCACTCCAATACTGATTCGAATTTGTTTAAACATGTACCCAATCCGATTAATGAATATGATAACAAAATCCAAAAATTCGATCCGTTTCATTTCAGCTTTAATCTGAAACCAATCGATCTGATATGAACACATGCCTTAATTTCAAAATATCAATGTTTAAAAAAATTTAAAAATCCACTTTTCAACTTCAAATATAGAGAGGTAAACCAAAAAAGACTAAAACATTTTATCTATATGTATTTATATGAAATTGTATCGGATTTAAGATTTCGATTCGAATCTTTTTGAAAATTCGATTCGATTTGATACTGGATCAGTACCACTCCAATATTGATTCAAATTTTTTTAACATGTACCTGATCTGATTAATGAATATGTTAACAAAATCCAAAAATCCAATCCGTTTCATTTCATTTTTAATCTGAAACCAATCAATTGATCTAAACACATGCCTTATTTTCAAATTATCAATGTTCAAAAAATTTTAAAAATCCACTTTTCAACTTCAAATAGAGAGAGGTAAACCAAAAAGACTAAAACATTTTATCTATATGCATTTATATGAAATTGTATCAGATTTAAGATTTCAATTCAAATCTAATCGAAAATTCAATTTTTCATTTTTTTTTGGATTGGATCGGTTCAGACATCGGGTATATTTCAGATCATTGCCATTGAGTATATGATAAGTTTTAAATTTGTGATAATATAGGGGTTTTGTTAATGACTAATGATAAAATGACTCGAAAAAACATTAACGGTCGTTACTCGGTTGATGTGGCAAGTGCACAGAACCATAGACTTTTTTCTTGTGTATCTCTAAGAAAAAATCTATGGTTCTATACACTTGCCACGTCAACTGAGTAATATTTTTCGAGTCAAATTAATGGTCATATCTCATCACCCGTTTGTGGCATTTAATCGTCCATTCGTCCGTATAAAAAATACATGCGTTTCTCGAGAAGACATATTTTCGTTATGGATTTATATTCCTTCCTGAAAATAACAAACAATGGGATGCACTGCGTGAGTACCCGTTCTCGTTGAAAACTCGAAAAGTTTTATGCTTTTTGAAACACTCGTATCTCCTTGCCTGTTCATCTAACCAATTCATATTATATATCCACACGTCCATACAGACGTTAGCTACGTTTTCATACCCTTGGATTTTCTGTTTGAGACCCACAAGACGTCGGATTCAAATGGTCATCGATGCATTCAAATGCATCCTTCCCGAAAAAAGTGATATCCAAGAAAGACTTACGAGAACCTTCCCAATTGTGTGAAGCTGAGATAAAATTACCAAGTCAATATAAACAACCAAAGCAAATATATGTAGCAATTTATCACACATAGTTGGTAAACCACGATATCAAGATTTAAGTGAAAAACACTACCAATAAAATAGGGAAAAACTATGAGGCAACTCCGAGAATAATCCATTATTTCAACATTTTATGAATGAAAGATACGAATTTATGATCGTGCTTGGTACACAATAATAAGAGAGATTCTTATGCCACACCAACTTTTGAATCTCGTTGATATGGCATCCCGAATCCAATGGTTATGCTTCTTCTTGTATCTCATCCTAGTCTTCTAATTATTGGTCTTGTCCGCCATTGGGCTTAGTTTGTCCTGTTTTAGCTTGAAATATTTCTTGGTGACGATCCAAATACTTCCATATCAACTTAGGTCCGTGTTAGGTCATGCCCTTCGAACACTTTCCTTGTACTCTTCTAATATAATAGTGTCACCAGGTTCTTTCTTGCAATGTTGTTCACATCAATTATTTCACTTTGGATTTTTATTTTAAATATTACTTACGTTTTTTTTCTACTCCAATGTATTTTTACCTATTGAGATCTCAATTATTTACTATACTGCACATCTTGTTATATGTTAGTCCCAATTTGTTTTATCTCTTCATCTAAGGGTATGTATTGCAGTTAAATTCTTTTTGTTTTTGGTGTTCTATCTTTATTCCAATTTTCCCTAGAACCCAATTTCATTTGCTAACTAAATGCAACATGAACTACCATGATGATCTACCTTTTATCTATGAATTCATGATTTCAAGCTTGGGAAAAATTGGTGTACCTTACATTAAAATTAATTTTGTTTCCAAACCGTGCCGTAAGCACCGGCATTCGCTAGTGTGTGTGTGTGAGTATATTTTATATGTATATATATATAAATCTTTGGTTGAGTTGACTTTAAAAATCAAGATTTTTGCTACATTTCAAATTCATATGATCAATTAGTGAGTTGACACATTCAATCTTTTAGGTTTAATATCCATCTTCATTGTTTGCCTATGAAAGAAAAGAAAAAGAAAAGAAAAATGGAACTATCCAATTTTAGCAGTGTGTTTTGTACTATAGATAATTGTGGAGGTCATTTTTACGATTGACCTCGAGATTTAATCTTTAGCAAGATTATTCATCAATAAATCATAGAAATAATAGAAAAAATAACGAAAAAGAGAAATAACACAAAGAGATTTTTTACGTGGTTCGGCAAACGTGCCTACATCCACGGGCTCGGGGAGCCGTTTCACTATATATCTCAGGTTTACACATAACCTCCTTCTTTTTCCCTCTCCATATTTTCTTTCCTCTTTACAATAGCCTCCCACTCTTTAAATAAAGAAACCCTGATTAGAGTCTTAACCCTAATTAATTACAATTTACCACCTTACCCTTATCCAAATTAACAATTACATAACAAGGAGAACAATCCTTTTAAATTTGAAATCTTCCCTAATAAGATAGAACCCTCTTTAAATGATGCCACGTGTCCACCTCGAGATGCACATTGATGGTGCAAATGGACGATCCAGATATGAGACGATTTTAGCCCTCCACATAGCCCCCTCTCGAAGGTGGAGATCGATGTATTGAGATCCGCCTTCGAGAAATATTTCTGACCCGAGTGAACTCCATCCCTGATTTTTGAATTAGTATGATTCTTGATCCCCCGAGCCTATTTTTCGCAAACTTAATATCCAACTCGATTGAGCTCCCATAATAAGTACATGCTTCAATAATATAATTAATCGCAAGCTGGTCTTGATTTTCATAATGAGTCAAAACTTTGGCAAGTGATAGAAGAACCGATCAAAATCTAAGATCGGGCTTGGATCCCAGAATGATCTAAGACTTTGATAAATAAGAAAAGAACCGATCGAAATCCCAGATTGGGCTTGGATCACAAAATGATCCAAGACTTTAATGAATAACCATAGAACCGACCGAAATCCAGATCGGACTTGGATCCCAAAATGATCCAAGACTTTGATGAATAACCACAGAACCGATCGAAATCCCAGATCGGGCTTGGATCCCAACATGATCCAAGACTTTAATAAATAATCATAGAACCGACCGAAATCCCAGATCGGGCTTGGATCCCAAAATGATCCAAGACTTTGATAAATAATAGAATAATCAACCATATTATATTTTACATCTCTCACCTCATAGAGTGATGCTCGGGTCCTCACGCGTCTGTGAGGAACCGACCTTATTAGAGTTTCGTGTCACTCACCTCATAGAGTGACACACGGGTCCACAGAGAGAACCGACCTTATTAGAATTTCGTGCCACTCACCTCATAGAGTGACACACGGGTCCACAGAGGGAACCGACCTTCTTAGAGTTTCGTGCCACTCACCTCATAGAGTGACACACGGGTCCACAAAAGGAACCAATCTTATTAGAGTTTCGTGCCACTCACCTCATAGAGTAACACACGGGTCCACAGAGGGAACTGACCTTCTTCCCTTATAAAAATTTGTTGAATTGACCTGAAAAACTTGAACTAACAGAGATCACAACGTTCATAAAATATAATCATTTTATCTTGGTGGGTTAGAATTATAGACTGAACCTCCCACCTCAACGGAGTCCTTAAATTCAATCAAATTGGCTACAAGGTTAGCCCCCATACTACTTTTAAATCGAGCCTCCTCAAGTAAAAAATTTGATCACATAGGACCCTTATTATGAGCTCGAACTAAGCCCCCAATCATATAACAATAAATTGAATTATAAATTAAGCTACTTAACAATAAATTGGAGTCTATAGACTCGACCGAGTTGGACATAGAATTAGCCCCCAAAATTTTTCTTTGTCGAGCCAACCAAACAAACGAATTGGACCCCCAAACATTAGCCCCCACGTTAATTTCATGATGAGTTAACTTGCATAATGAATAGGCTTACATAGGACCTTTAATTATGGGTATAACCCGAGCCCCCGAACCATTCGACACTATTGTTTGTTCGATAATTAATAAAATTAAAGAACTTTGAATTTAATATAAATACCTGGTTGTATCACCATATTTATGATACGTCCCTTTCTTTGGAAGATCATATTGTTCCTGTCTCAGTATGAATCTTTTTAATTGAAATACGTTGGAACACCTTCCTTTCCTATAACACTTTGTTGACATATAATAGCACCATGCAATCTTCACACCAGCCCCCTGCACCTTTACATGAATTCGGTTATAGCAAACTAGGCCTGGCAATGTGGTTGCCTTGGCCAAATTAATCAACATGATTTCAAGGTAATTCATATAATTCTTGTTATTCTTGGCAGTAGCCCTCACATAGATAAACTTGACCATATCATTATTGACCTAATCATTATTATTGCCATTAATTCAACAGTATTCCTGGATCCCAATTAATCTATGGTGCATATGCATATTTCCTTCCCCATTCCCAACTATCTTTCCGGTTTGCCACACACGTGCAGCACGTTTCGCTAAATTGTCATTTCATCAAACAATTTGAGGGCTTGGAACAATTCAAACAGAAAAACAAACTCACACGTCTCAAGTCCCAACTCAACCCTTATTTTTATCAACATAAAGATTGTATTAAACATCTAAAATTGATGTTCATGTGGTGCATCCCAATACCCCCCATACATAATTATCATCTATCATGGAACCTTTTAACAACTCATCTTAGCTATTTAATTTGTCCAATAAAAGGGTTTCAATGTACATCATAGTTGCCGTACATTGGAAACTCACAACTTTTTCTACTCTTGTTATTTTGCTTTGAAGCTTCTATATACATCAAAGATTCATGTAAAGGAAATATACTCAACCAAGCTTTCAGTTTTTGAGATTTGTATATAAATACATGATACTGTCATCGCACTTTTACCTTTTGCTTCTCCAGTTGCTCCTCCAATTTGCTTCAGGGGTCTCCCTGCCTGCGTAATTTCATTCGGATCTCACTAAATAGTCTGGCCACACGATACCTCTTGAATCACCAACAAAACTGAAATATTTATCCAAGATCTTCAAGAAATTGTCGAATAGATCATTGATCTTATCCCATTCTTCGCAAATCGTGCTTCCGATTCTAATGGAGTGATTCGAAAGAGCAGAAACCAAACGGCGGCATCTTTGGTTAGTCTGGAACCAATTATACTGTAGAGATCCATGAACAATCGATAATCTATGTGGATGAACTAAAGCGACTCTTTCTAGAATGTTAGAGTTGTGTAGTTTACTTCGTTATTCGGTAGATCGTCTCTGTCTCTTTTGGCCGCTATTAATGACCTGCAACTCTCTCTCTCTTTTTCTCTCCTTTTTCTGTTTAACAAATTCATTGAGTCTGATCCTTCAAAACCCTTTTCCTCCAAATCTATCGTCGATCTCCTCAACCTTTCGGCCATCGTCGCAGCCACACACAACCTCATTTTTCAATTTTTTTTATATTCTTCTTCAACGGTTCAGCCCCTTGTCACAAAACCCATAACCCCTACATTCTATCTCTTTCTTTTTTCTCAGCTGCATTGCGATTTGTACCTCAACAAAATGCTATCTGAAATCTTAGATCCGTAAGGGTTGAAATTGACGGCAACCCCCAATTTCTGATTTGAAACCCCGATCGTCCCATGTGATTTGTCATGGATTTTAAGACGGGGGATGAGATACGACCATTTGAACGCGCACGTGTCCTGCCCCGAAAAAGGTATACCCCCACAAAAATCACATTTTTCGGAAAGGATCCTGGCCTGCGGGATGAAATCCGGGAACATGGTGACGTATCTAACATCCGTACGGACGAGTGGGTATGTGCTACAAATCCACCAGTTGAGCGGAGAGTGAGATACGGGCGTTTAAAAAAATGTCAGAAATTTCAAGTTTTTGACGAGAAAATCACCCAAGCGGAGCTACCCATCATTTGGGAAACGTAGGCATTTTTGATACGGACGATTGGGCATAGATTACGTTAAAAATTGAAAGACGGGCGATGAGATATGACCATTTGAACGCGTACGTGTCTTGTCCCGAAAAAGGTGTACCCCCACGAAAATCATGTTTTTCATAAAGGATCCCGGCCTGCGAGACGAAATCTGGGAATATGGTGACGTAGATAACATCCGTACGGACGAGTGGGTATGTGCTATGAATTTTTTGAGTTGAGCGGAGAGTGAGATACGGGCGTTTAAAAAAATGTCAGAAATTTTGAGTTTTCGACGGGGATGGTCACCCAGGCAGAGCTTCCGTTGTTTACCATTTTCGATAAGGAAGATGAGTCCGAACCGGAATCTTTCTTCTCGGGAAACGTAGGCATTTTCGATACGGATGATTGGGCATAGATTACGTTAAAAACCGAAAGACGGGAAATGAGATACGACCATTTGAACGCGTATGTTTCTTGTCTTGAAAAAGGTGTACCCCCACGAAAATCACATTTTTCGGAATGATCCCGGCCTGCGGGATGAAATCTGGGAACATGGTGACGTAGCTAACATCCGTACGGACGAGTCGGTATATGCTACGAATTTTTTGAGTTGAGCGGAGAGTGAGATACAGACGTTTAAAGAAACGTCAGAAATTTTGTGTTTTCGACGGGAATGGTCGCCCGGGCAGAGCTTCCCATTGTTTGCCATTTTTTGCAAGAAAGACGAGTCCGGACTGGGAATTTTTCTACTCAGAAAACGTAGGCATTTTCGATATGGACAATTGGGCATGGATTACGTTAAAAACCGAAAGACGGGTGATGAGATACGACCATTTAAACGTGTATGTGTCTTGTCCCAAAAAAGGTGTACCCCCACGGAAATCACGTTTTTCGGAAGGATCCCGGCCTGCGGGACGAAATCTGAAAATATGGTGACGTAGCTAACATCCGTACGGACAAGTGGGTATATGCTACGAATTTTTTGAGTTGAGCGGAGAGTGTGATACGGGCGTTTAAAAAAATGTCAAAAATTTCACGTTTTCGACGGGAATGGTCGTCCGGGCAGAGCTTCCCGTTGTTTGCCATTTTCGATACGGATGATTAGGCATAGATTATGTTAAAACCCGAAAGATGGGCGATGAGATACGACTATTTCAACGCACATGTGTCTTGTCCCGAAAAAGGTGTACGCCCACGAAAATCACATTTTTCGAAAAGGATCTTGGCCTACGGGACGAAATCCGGGAACATGGTGACGTAGCTAACATCCGTACGGATGAGTGGGTATGTGCTATGAATTTTTTGAGTTGAGCGGAGAGTGAGATACGGGCGTTTAAAAAATGTCAGAAATTTCGAGTTTTCGACGGGAACGGTCACCCGGGCAGAGCTTCCCGTTGTTTGCCATTTTTGGCAAGGAAGACGAGTCCAGACTGGGAATCTTTCTACTTAGGAAACATAAGCATTTTCGATATGGACGATTGGGCATGAATTACGTTAAAAACCGAAAGACGGGCGATGAGATACGACCATTTAAACGTGTACATGTCTTGTCCCGAAAAAGGTGTACCCCCACGAAAATCATGTTTTTCGAAAAGATCCCGACCTGCGGGATGAAATCCGAGAATATGGTGACGTAGCTAACATCTGTACAGACGAGTGGGTATATGCTATGAATTTTTTGAGTTGAGCGGAGAGTGAGATATGGGTGTTTAAAGAAACGTCAGAAATTTCATGTTTTTGACGGGAATGGTCTCCCGGATAGAGTTTCCCGTTGTTTTCCATTTTTGACAAGGAAGACGAGTCTGGACTGGAAATCTTTCTACTCGGGAAATGTAGGCATTTTTGATACGGACGATTGGGCTTAGATTACGTTAATAACCGAAAGACGGGCGATGAGATACGACCATTTGAATGTGTACGTGTATTGTCCCAAAAAGGTGTACCCCCACGGAAATCACATTTTTCGGAAAGGATCCCGGCCTGCAGAATGAAATCCGGGAATATGGTGATGTAGCTAACATCCGTATGGATGAGTAGGTATGTACTACGAATTTTTTGAGTTGAACGGAGAGTGAGATACGGGCGTTTAAAGAAATGTCAGAAATTTTGAGTTTTCAATGGGAACGGTCGCCTGGGCAGAACTTCCCGTTGTTTGCCATTTTTGATAAGGAAGAAAAATCCGGCCTAGGAATCTTTCTACTTGGGAAATGTAGGCATTTTCGATACGGACGATTGGGCATGGATCACGTTAAAAATCGAAAGATGGGCAATGAGATACAACCATTTGAATACGCACGTGTCCTGTCCAAAAAAGGTATACCTCCACAGAAATTACATTTTTCGAAAAGGATCCCGGCCTGCGGGACGAAATCTGGAACTTGGTGACGTAGCTAACATCCGTACGGATGAGTGGGTATGTACTACAGATTTTTTGGGTTGAGCGGAGAGTGAGATACGGGTGTTTCAAAAAATGTCAGAAATTTCGAGTTTTCGACAGGAACCATCGCCCAGGCGGAGCTTCCCGTTATTTATCATTTTCAGTAAGGAAGACGAGTCCGGACCAAGACTCTTTCTACTCGGGAAACATAGGAATTTTTGATACGGACAATTGGATATAGATTACGTTAAAAACCGAAAGATAGACGATGAGATACGACCATTTGAACGCGTACGTATCTTGTCCCGAAAAAGGTATACCCCCATGGAAATCACGTTTTTCGGAAGGATCCCGGCCTGCAGAATGAAATCTGGGAATATGGTGATGTAGCTAACATCCGTATGGACAAGTGGGTATATGCTACGAATTTTTTGAGTTGAGCGAAGAGTGAGATACGGGCGTTTAAAGAAACGTCAGAAATTTCACGTTTTCGACGGGAATGGTCGCTTGGGCAGAGTTTCCGTTGTTTGCCATTTTTTTCAAGGAAGACGAGTCAGGACCGAGAATCTTTCTACTTGGGAAATGTAAGCATTTTTGATACGGATGATTGGACATAGACTATGTTAAAATCTGAAAGACGGGTGATGAGATACGACTATTTCAACGCACACGTGTCTTGTCCCGAAAAAGGTATACCACCACGGAAATCACATTTTTCGGAAAGGATCCTGGCCTGCAGGACGAAATTTGGGAATATGGTGACGTAGCTAACATCCATACGGACGAGTGGGTATGCGCTACAAATTTTTTGAGTTGAGCAGAGAGTGAGATACGGGCGTTTGAAAAAACGTCAGAAATTTTGAGTTTTCGACAGGAACGGTCGCCCGGGCGGAGCTTCCTGTTGTTTGCCATTTTCGACAAGGAACGCCCGTCCGGACCAAGAATCTTTCTCCTCGGACAACGTCGGAATTTTCGATACGGACGATTGAGCGTAGATTACGTTAAAAACTGAGAGACGGGAGATGAGATACGACTATTTGAACGCGCATGTGTCTTTTTCTAAAAAAGGTGTACCCCCACGGAAATCACCTTCTTCGGAAAGGATCCCGGCTTACGGGATGAAATCCGGGAACATGGTGACGTAGCTAACATCCATTTGGACGAGTGGGTATGCTTTACGGATTTTTTGAGTCGAGCGAAGAGTGAGATACGGGCGTTTGAAAAAATGTCAGAAATTTCGAATTTTCGACTGGAACGGTTGCCCGGGCGAAGCTCCCTGTTGTTTGCCATTTTCGACAAAGAACGCCCGTCCGGACCAGGAATCTTTCACCTTGGACAACTTCAGAATTTTTGATACGGATGATTGGGCGTGGATTACGTTAAAAATCGAGAGACGGGAGATGAGATACGACCATTTGAACGCGCACGTATCTTTTTCTGAAAAACGTGTACCCCCACGGAAATCACCTTCTTCGAAAAGGATCCCGGCTTATGGGATGAAATCCTGGAATATAGTGACGTAGCTAACATTCGTACGGATGAGTGGGTATGCGTTACGGATTTTTCAAGTCGAGCGGAGAGTGAGATACGGGCGTTTGAAAAAATGTCAGAAATTTCGAGTTTTCGACGGGAACGGTCACCCGGACGGAACTTCCTGTTGTTTGCCATTTTCGACGAGGAAGACGAGTCTGGATCGGGAATCTCTCTGATCGAACAACGTCAAAATTTTCGATACGAACGATTGGGTGTGGATTACGTTAAAAACTAAAAGATGGACGATGGGATACGAGCATTTGCACCCGCACGTGTCTTTTTCTAAAAAGGGTGTACCCCCACGAAAATCACCTTCTTCGGAAAGGATCCCGGCCTGCGGGATGAAATTCGGGAACATGGTGACGTAGCTAACATCCGTACGGACAAGTGGGTATGCGCTACGGATTTTTCGAGTCGAGCGGAGAGTGAGATATGGGCGTTTGAAAAAATGTCAGAAATTTTAAGTTTTCGACGGGAACGGTCGCCCGGGAGGAGCTCCCTGTTGTTTGCCATTTTCGACAAGGAACGCCCGTCCAGACCAGGAATCTTTCTTCTCGGATAACGTCAGAATTTTTGATACGGACGATTGGGCGTGGATTACGTTAAAAATCGAAAAACGGGCAATGGGATAGGAACATTTGAACGCGCACGTGTCTTTTTCTAAAAAAGGTGTACACCCACGGAAATCACCTTCTTCGAAAAGGATCTCGGCCGACGGGATGAAATCCGGAAACATGGTGACGTAGCTAACATCCGTACGGATGAGTGGGTATGCACTACAGATTTTTCGAGTAGAGCGGAGAGTGAGATACGGGAGTTTGAAAAAATGTCAGAAATTTTGAGTTTTCGATGGGAACGGTCGCTTGGGCAGAGTTCCCGTTGTTTGTCATTTTCGACAAGGAAGACAAGTCTGACCTAAGAATCTTTCTACTTGGGAAACGTAGGCATTTTCGATACGGACGATTGGGCATGGATTACGTTAAAAACTGAAAGACGGGCAATAAGATACGACCATTTGAATGCACACGTGCCCTACCCAAAAAAGGTGTACCCCACGGAAATCACATTTTTCGGAAAGGATCCCGGCCTACGGGATGAAATCCGGGAACATGGTGATGTAGCTAACATCCGTACGGACGAGTAGGTATACGCTACGGATTTTTCGAGTCGAGCAGAGAGTGAGATACGGGCGTTTGAAAAAATGTCAGAAATTTTAAGTTTTCGACGGGAACGGTAGCCTGGGAGGAGCTCCCTGTTGTTTGCCATTTTCGACAAGGAACGCCCGTCCAGACCAGGAATCTTTCTTCTCGGATAACGTCAGAATTTTTGATACGGACGATTGGGCGTGGATTACGTTAAAAATCGAAAAACGGGCAATGGGATAGGAACATTTGAACGCGCACGTGTCTTTTTCTAAAAAAGGTGTACACCCACGGAAATCACCTTCTTCGAAAAGGATCTCGGCCGACGGGATGAAATCCGGAAACATGGTGACGTAGCTAACATCCGTACGGATGAGTGGGTATGCACTACAGATTTTTCGAGTAGAGCGGAGAGTGAGATACGGGAGTTTGAAAAAACGTCAGAAATTTTGAGTTTTCGATGGGAACGGTCGCTTGGGCAGAGTTCCCGTTGTTTGCCATTTTCGACAAGGAAGACAAGTCTGACCTAAGAATCTTTCTACTTGGGAAACGTAGGCATTTTCGATACGGACGATTGGGCATGGATTACGTTAAAAACTGAAAGACGAGCAATAAGATACGACCATTTGAATGCACACGTGCCCTGCCCAAAAAAGGTGTACCCCACGGAAATCACATTTTTCGGAAAGGATCCCGGCCTACGGGATGAAATCCGGGAACATGGTGATGTAGCTAACATCCGTACGGACGAGTGGGTATACGCTATGGATTTTTCGAGTCGAGCAGAGAGTGAGATACGGGCGTTTGAAAAAATGTCAGAAATTTTAAGTTTTCGACGGGAACGGTAGCCTGGGAGGAGCTCCCTGTTGTTTGCCATTTTCGACAAGGAACGCCCGTCCAGACCAGTAATCTTTCTTCTCGGATAACGTCAGAATTTTTGATACGGACGATTGGGCGTGGATTACGTTAAAAATCGAAAAACGGGCAATGGGATAGGAACATTTGAACGCGCACGTGTCTTTTTCTAAAAAAGGTGTACACCCACGGAAATCACCTTCTTCGAAAAGGATCTCGACCGACGGGATGAAATCCGGAAACATGGTGACGTAGCTAACATCCGTACGGACGAGTGGGTATGCGCTACAGATTTCTCGAGTCGAGCAAAGAGTGAGATACTGGCATTTGAAAAAATGTCAGAAATTTCAAGTTTTTGACGGGAACGGTCGCCCGGGCGGAGCTTCCTGTTGTTTGCCATTTTCGACAAGGAACGCCATTCCGGATTGGGAATTTTTCTGTTCGGACAAGGTCAAAATTTTTGATACGGACGATTGGGCGTGGATCACGTTAAAAACCGAAACACCGGGGATGAGATACTACCATTTGAACAAGGTGTACCCCCACGGAAATCACATTCTTCGGAAATGATCCCAGCCTGTGGGACGAAATCCGGGAACATGGTGACGTAGCTAACATCCGTACGGACGAGTGGGTATGCGCTACGAATTTTTTGGGTAGAGCGGAGAGTGAGATACGGGCGTTTGAAAAAATGTCAGAAATTTTGAGTTTTCGACGGAAACGGTCGCCCGGGTAGAGCTTCTTGTTATTTGCCATTTTCGACATGGAACGACATTTCGGACCGAGAATCTTTCTGCTCGGACAATGTCAAAATTTTTGATACGGACGATTAGGCGTAGATCACATTAAAAATCGAAACACCGGAGATGAGATACGATCATTTGAACGCGCACGTGTCTTTTTCTGAAAAAGGCATACCCCCACGTAAATAACCTTCTTCGGAAACGATCTCGGCCTGCGGGACAAAATCTGGGAACATGGTGACGTAGCTAACATCCGAACGGACGAGTGGGTATGTGCTACGGATTTTTCGGGTCGAGCAGAGAGTGAGATACAGGCGTTTGAAAAAATGCCAGAAATTTTGAGTTTTCGACGGGAACGGTCGCCCGGGCGGAGCTTCATGTTGTTTGCCATTTTTGACAAGGAACGCCATTCCGGATCAAGAATTTTTCTGCTCGGACAACGTCGAAATTTTTGATACGGACGATTGGGCGTGGATCACGTTAAAAATCGAAACACCGGGGATGAGATACGACCATTTGAACGTGCACGTGTCTTTTTCTAAAAAAGGTATACCCTCACGTAAATCACCTTCTTCGGAAAGGATCTTAGCCTACGGGACGAAATTCGGGAACATGGTGACGTAGCTAACATCCGTATGGACAAGTGGGCATGCGCTACGGATTTTTCAGGTCGAGCGGAGAGTGAGAAACAGGCTTTTGAAAAAATGTCAGAAATTTCGAGTTTTCGACGGAAACGGTCCCCTAGGCGGAGCTTCCTGTTATTTGCCATTATCGACATGGAACGCCATTCCGAACCGAGAATCTTTCTGCTCGGACAATGTCGAAATTTTTTATATGGACGATTGGACATGGATCACGTTAAAAACCGAAACACCGGAGATGAGATACGACCATTTGAACGCGCACGTGTCTTTTTCTGAAAAAGGTGTACCCCCACATAAATCACCTTCTTCAAAAAGGATCCCGGCCTGCGGGACGAAATCTAGGAACATAGTGACGTAGCTAACATATGTACGGACGAGTGGGTATGCGCTATGGATTTTTCAGGTCGAGCGGAGAGTGAGATACGGGCGTTTGAAAAAACGTCAGAAATTTTGAGCTTTCGACGGAAACGGTCGCCCGGGCGGAGCTTCCTGTTATTTGCCATTTTTGACATGGAACGCCATTCTGGACCGAGAATCTTTCTGCTCAGACAACGTCAGAATTTTTGATATGGACGATTGGGCATGGATCACGTTAAAAACTGAAACACCAGAGATGAGATACGACCATTTGAATGCGCACGTGTCTTTTTTTGAAAAAGGTATACCCCCACGTAAATCACCTTCTTCGGAAAGGATCCCGGCTTGCGAGACGAAATCCGGGAAAATAGTGACGTAGCTAACATCCGTACGGACGAGTGGGTATGCGCTACGGATTTTTCAGGTCGAGCGGAGAGTGAGATACAGGCGTTTGAAAAAAAGTCAGAAATTTTGAGTTTTCGACGGGAACGGTTGCCCGTACCGAACTTCCCGTTGTTTGCCATTTTCGGCAAGGAACGCCAATCCGAAACAGGAATCTTTCTACTCGGAAAATGTTAAAATTTTCGATACGGACGATTGAGAATAGATTACGTTAAAAACCAACATACGGGCCATGAGATACGACCATTTGAACGTGCACGTGTCTTTTTCTGAAAAAGGTGTACCCCCAAGGAAATCACCTTCTTTTGAAAGGATCCCGGCCTGCGGGATGAAATCCGGAAATGTGGTAACGTAGCTAACATCCGTACGGACGAGTGGGTATGCGCTATGGATTTTTCAAGTCGAGCGGAGAGTAAGATACGGGTATTTGAAAAAACGTCAGAAATTTTGAGTTTTTGACGGGAACGGTTTCCCGTACGGAACTTCCCGTTGTTTACCATTTTCAGCAAGGAACCCAATCTGAAACAGAAATCTTTCTACTCGAAAAATGTTAAAATTTTCGATACAGATGATTGGGCATAGATTACGTTAAAAACTAAAATACGGGCCATGAGATACGACCATTTGAACGCGCACGTGTCTTTTTTTGAAAAAGGTGTATCCCCACAGAAATCACCTTCTTCGGAAAGGATCCCGACCTGCGGGATGAAATCCGGAATATGGGGACGTAGCTAACATCCGTACGGACGAGTGGGTATGCACTACGGATTTTTTGAGTCGAGCGGAGAGTGTGATACGGGCTTTTGAAAAAACGTCAGAAATATTGAGTTTTCGACGGGAACGGTCGCCCATACGGAGCTTCCCGTTGTTTGCCATTTTCGGTAAGGAACGCCAATTCTAAATAGGAATCTTTCTACTCTAAAAATATTAAAATTTTTGATACGGACGATTGGGCATGGATTACGTTAAAAACTGAAACACCAGAGATGAGATACGACCATTTGAATGCGCACGTGTCTTTTTCTGAAAAAGGTGTACCCCCACGGAAATCACCTTCTTCGGAAAGGATCCCGGCCTACGGGATGAAATCTGGGAACATGGTGACGTAGCTAACATCCGTACGGACGAGTGGGTATGCGCTAAGAATTTTTCAAGTCGAGCGGAGAGTGAGATACAGGCGTTTGAAAAAACGTCAGAAATTTTGAGTTTTCGACGGGAACGGTCGCCCGTACGGAGCTTCCCGTTGTTTGCCATTTTCGGAAAGGAACGCCAATCCGAAATAGGAATCTTTCTGCTCAGAAAATGTTAAAATTTTTGATACGAACGATTGGGAATGGATTACATTAAAAACTGAAATACGGGTCATGAGATACGACCATTTGAAAGCACACGTGTCTTTTTCTTAAAGGTGAATCCAACGGAAATCACCTTCTTCGGAAAGGATCCAGGCCTGCGGGATGAAATCCGAAAACATGGTCACGTAGCTAACATCCGTACGGATGAGTGGGTATGCACTACGGATTTTTTGAGTCTAGCGGAGAGTGAGATACAGGCGTTTGAAAAAATATCAGAAATTTTGAGTTTTCGACGGGAATGTTCGCCCATATGAAGCTTCCCGTTGTTTTACCATTTTCACAAGGAACGCCAATCCAAAATAGGAATCTTTCTTCTCGAAAAATGTTAAAATTTTTGATACGGACGATTGGGTATAGATTACATTAAAAACTGAAATACGGGCCATGAGATACGACCATTTAAACGCGCACATGTCTTTTTCTGAAAAAGGTGTACGCCCACGGAAATCACCTTCTTCGAAAAGGATCCCGGCCTGCGGGATGAAATCCGAGAATATGGTGACGTAGCTAACATCCGTACGGACAAGTGGGTATGCGCTACGGATTTTTTGAGTCTAGCGGAGAGTGAGATACGGGCGTTTGAAAAAATGTCAGAAATTTTGAGTTTTCGACGGGAACGGTCGCCCGTACGGAGCTTCCCGTTGTTTGCCATTTTCGGTAAGGAACGCCAATCCGAAATAGGAATCTTTCTACTCGAAAAATGTTAAAATTTTAAATACGGACGATTGGGCATGGATTACATTAAAAACCGAAATACGGGCTATAAGATACGAATATTTGAACACGCACGTGTCTTTTTCTGAAAAAGGTGAATCCAACGGAAATCACCTTTTTCAGAAAGGATCCTGGCCTGCGGGATGAAATTCGGAAACATGGTGATGTAGCTAACATCCGTACGGACGAGTGGGTATGCGCTACGGATTTTCGAGCCTAGCGGAGAGTGAGATACGGGCGTTTGAAAAAACATTAGAAATTTTGAGTTTTCGACGGGAACGGTCGCCCGTACGGAGCTTCCCGTTGTTTACCATTTTCGGCAAGGAACGCCAATCCGAAAGAGGAATCTTTCTACTCGAAAAATGTTAAAATTTTTGATACGGACGATTGGGCATGGATTACATTAAAAACTGAAATACGGGCATGAGATACGACCATTTGAACGCGCACGTGTCTTTTTCTGAAAAAGGTGTACCCCCACGGAAATCACCTTCTTCGGAAAGGATCTCGGCCTGCGGGATGAAATCCGGGAACATGGTGACGTAGCTAACATCCGTACGGACGAGTGGGTATGTGCTACGGATTTTTTGAGTCGAGCGGAGAGTGAGATACGGGCGTTTGAAAAAACATCAAAAATTTGAGTTTTCGACGGGAACGGTCGCCCGTACGGAGCTTCCCGTTGTTTGCCATTTTCGACAAGGAATGCCAATTCGGAATAGGAATCTTTCTACTCGAAAAATGTTAAAATTTTCAATACGGACGATTGGGCATGGATTATATTAAAAATCGAAATACGGGCCATGAGATACAACCATTTGAACGCGCACGTGTCTTTTTCTGAAAAAGGTGAATCCAACAAAAATCACCTTTTTCGAAAAGGATCCAGGCCTACGGGATTAAATCTGGAAATATGGTGATGTAGCTAACATCCGTACGGATGAGTGGGTATGCACTCTGGATTTTTAGAGTTGAGCGGAGAGTGAGATACAGGCGTTTGGCAAAACATTAGAAAGTTCGAGTTTTTCGACTGAAACGTTGGCTTGTACGGAGCTTCCCATTGTTTACCATTTTCGGCAAGGAACGCCATTCTGAAATAGGAATCTTTCTACTAAAAAAATGTTAAAATTTTTGATATGGACGATTGGGCGTGGATTACGTTAAAAATCGAAATACGGGCCATGAGATACGACCATTTAAACGCGCACGTGTCTTTTTTTGAAAAAGGTGTACCCCCACGGAAATCACCTTCTTCGGAAAGGATCCCGGCCTGCGGGATGAAATCCGGGAACATGGTGACGTAGCTAACATCCGTACGGACGAGTGGGTATGCGCTACAGATTTTTTGAGTCGAGCGGAGAGTGAGATACGGGCGTTTAAAAAAACGTCAGAAATTTTGAGTTTTCGACGGGAACGGTCGCCCGTACGGAGCTTCCCGTTGTTTGCCATTTTTGGCAAGGAACGCCAATCTGAAATAGGAATCTTTCTATTTAGAAAATGTTAAAGTTTTTGATACGAACGATTAGGCGTGGATTACGTTAAAAACTGAAATACGGGCCATGAGATACGACCATTTGAACGCGCACGTGTCTTTTTCATGAAAAAGGTGTACCCCCACGGAAATCACCTTCTTCGGAAAGAATCCCGGCCTGCGGGATGAAATCCGGAACATGGTGACGTAGCTAACATCCGTACGGACGAGTGGGTATGCACTACGGATTTTTCGAGTCGAGCGGAGAGTGAGATACGGGCGTTTGAAAAAATGTCAAAAATTTCAAGTTTTCGACGGGAACGGTCGCCCGTACGGAGCTTCCCGTTGTTTGTCATTTTCGGTAAGGAACGCCAATCCGAAATAGGAATCTTTCTACTCGGAAAATGTTAAAATTTTCGATACGGACGATTGGGCGTGGATTACATTAAAAACTGAAATATAGGCCATGAGATACGACCATTTGAACGCGCACGTGTCTTTTTCTGAAAAAGGTGTACCCCCACGGAAATCACCTTCTTCGGAAAGGATCCCGGCCTGCGGGATGAAATCCGGAACATGGTGATGTAGCTAACATCCGTACGGACGAGTGGGTATGCGCTACGGATTTTTCGAGTCTAGCGGAGAGTGAGATACGGGCGTTTGAAAAAATGTCAGAAATTTTGAGTTTTCGACGGGAACGGTCCTGTTGTGTTGCCATTTTCGACAAGGAACGCCACCGAAACTGGAATCTTTCTACTCGAACAACGTCAAAATTTTGATACGGACGATTGGGCGGGATTACGTTAAAAACTAAATACGGGCCATGAGATACGACCATTTGAACTCACACGTGTCTTTTTCTGAGAAAGGTGTACCCTCGTGGAAATCACCTTCTTCGAAAATGATCCCGGCCTGCAGGAAGAAATCCGAGAACATGGTGACGTAGCTAACATCCGTACAGACGAGTAGGTATGCAGTACGGATTTTTCGAGTCAAGCGAAGAGTGAGATACATACGTCTGAAAAAATGTTAGAAATTTTGAGTTTTCGACGGGAACGGTCGCCCGGATGGAGCGTCTTGTTGTTTGCCATTTTCGGCAAGGAGTGCCACTCTGAAACTGGAATCTTTCTACTCGAACAACGTCAGATTTTTTGATATGGACGATTGGACGTGGATTACGTTAAAAACTAAAATACGGGCCATGAGATACGACCATTTGAACTCACACGTGTCTTTTTTCTGAAAAAGGTGTACCCCGAGGAAATCACCTTCTTCAAAGGATCCCGGCCTGCGGGAAGAAATCGGGAACATGGTGACGTAGCTAACATCCGTACGGACGAGTAGGTATGCACTACGGATTTTTCAAGTCGAGCGGAGAGTGAGATACGGGCGTCTGAAAAAATGTCAGAAATTTTGAGTTTTGACGGGAACGGTCGCCTAGATGGAGCGTCCTGTTTTTCCATTTCGGCAAGGAACGCCACTCTAAACTGGAATCTTTCTACTCGAACAACGTCAGAATTTTTGATACGGACGATTGGGCGTGGATTACGTTAAAAACTAAATACGGGCCATGAGATACGACCATTTGAACTCACACGTGTCTTTTTCTGAGAAAGGTGTACCCCGCGGAAATCACCTTCTTCGGAAATGATCCCGGCCTGCGGGAAGAAATCCGGAACATGGTGACGTAGCTAACATCCGTACGGACGAGTAGGTATGCACTACGGATTTTTCAAGTCGAGCGGAGAGTGAGATACGGGCGTCTGAAAAAACATCAGAAATTTTGAGTTTTCGACGGGAACGGTCGCCTGGATGGAGTGTCCTGTTGTTTGCCATTTTCGGCAAGGAACACCTCTCTAAAACTGGAATCTTTCTACTCGAACAATGTTAGAATTTTCGATACGGACGATTGGGCGTTGATTACGTTAAAAACAAAAATACGGGCCATGAGATACGACCATTTGAACTCACACGTGTCTTTTTCTGAGAAAGGTGTACCCTCGCGGAAATCACCTTCTTCGAAAATGATCCCGGCCTGCGGAAGAAATCCGGGAACATGGTGACGTAGCTAACATCCGTACGGACGAGTAGGTATGCACTACGATTTTTCAAGTCGAGCGGAGAGTGAGATACGGGCGTCTGAAAAAAGTCAGAAATTTTGAGTTTTCGACGGGAACGGTCGCCTATGGAGTGTCCCGTTGTTTCCATTTTCGGCAAGGAACGCCACTCTAAAACTAGAATCTTTCTACTCGAACAATGTCAGATTTTTTGATACGGACGATTGGGCGTGGATTACGTTAAAAACTAAAATACGGGCCATGAGATACGACCATTTGAACTCACACGTGTCTTTTTTCTGAGAAAGGTGTACCCCACGGAAATCACCTTCTTCAAAATGATCCGGCCTGCGGGAAGAAATCGGGACATGGTGACGTAGCTAACATCCGTACGGACGAGTAGGTATGCACTACGGATTTTTCAAGTCGAGCGGAGAGTGAGATACGGGCGTCTGAAAAATGTCAGAAATTTTGAGTTTTCGACGGGAACGGTCGCCTAGGGGGAGCGTCCTGTTGTTTGCCATTTTCGGCAAGGAGCGCCACTCTGAAACTGGAATCTTTCTACTCGAACAACGTCAGAATTTTGATACGGACGATTGGGCGTGGATTACGTTAAAAACTAAAATACGGGCCATGAGATACGACCATTTGAACTCACACGTGTCTTTTATTGAGAAAGGTGTACCCCCGTGGAAATCACCTTCTTCGAAAAGGATCCCGGTCTGCGGGATGAAATCTGGGAACATGGTGACGTAGCTAACATCCGTACGGACGAGTAGGTATGCACTACAGATTTTTCAAGTCGAGCGGAGAGTGAGATACGGGCGTCTGAAAAAATCAGAAATTTTGAGTTTTCGACGGGAACGGTCGCCTGGATGGAGTGTCCTGTTGTTTGCCATTTTCGGCAAGGAACACCTCTCTAAAACTGGAATCTTTCTACTCGAACAATGTTAGAATTTTCGATACGGACGATTGGGCGTTGATTACGTTAAAAACAAAAATACGGGCCATGAGATACGACCATTTGAACTCACACGTGTCTTTTTTTGAGAAAGGTGTACCCTCGCGGAAATCACCTTCTTCGGAAATGATCCCTGCCTGCGAAAAAAATCCGAGAACATGGAGATGTAGCTAACATCTGTACGGACGAGTAGGTATGCAGTACGGATTTTTTGAGTCGAGCGGAGAGTGAGATACAGACGTCTGAAAAAACGTCAGAAATTTTGAGTTTTCGACGGGAACGGTCGCCCGGATGGAGCGTCTTGTTGTTTGCCATTTTCGGCAAGGAGTGCCACTCTGAAACTGGAATCTTTCTACTCGAACAACGTTAGATTTTTTGATACGGACGATTGGACGTGGATTACGTTAAAAACTAAAATACGGGCCATGAGATACGACCATTTGAACTCACACGTGTCTTTTTCTGAGAAAGGTGTACCCTCGCGGAAATCACCTTCTTCAAAAATGATCCCAGCCTGCGGGAAGAAATCCGGGTACATGGTGACGTAGCTAACATCCGTACGGACGAGTAGGTATGCATTACGGATTTTTCAAGTCGAGCGGAGAGTGAGATACGGGTGTCTGAAAAAATGTCAGAAATTTTGAGTTTTAGACGGGAACGGTCGCCTAGATGGAGCGTCCTGTTGTTTGCCATTTTCGGCAAGGAACACCACTCTAAAACTGGAATCTTTCTACTCGAACAACGTCAGAATTTTTGATACGGACGATTGGACGTGGATTACGTTAAAAACTAAAATACGGGCCATGAGATACGACCATTTGAACTCACACGTGTCTTTTTCTGAGAAAGGTGTACCCTCGCGGAAATCACCTTCTTCGAAAATGATCCCGGCCTGCGGATGAAATCCGAGAACATGGTGACGTAGCTAACATCCGTACGGACGAGTAGGTATGCACTACGGATTTTTCGAGTCGAGCGGAGAGTGAGATACGGGCGTCTGAAAAACGTCAGAAATTTTGAGTTTTCGACGGGAACGGTCGCCCGGATGGAGTCTTGTTGTTTGCCATTTTCGGCAAGGAGCGCCACTCTGAAACTGGAATCTTTCTACTCGAACAACGTCAGAATTTTTGATACGGACGATTGGGCATGGATTACGTTAAAAACTAAAATACGGGCCATGAGATACGACCATTTGAACTCACACGTGTCTTTTTCTGAGAAAGGTGTACCCTCGCGGAAATCACCTTCTTCAAAAATGATCCCGGCCTGCGGGAAGAAATCCGGGAACATGGTGACGTAGCTAACATCCGTACGGACGAGTAGGTATGCACTACGGATTTTTCAAGTCGAGCGGAGAGTGAGATACGGGCGTCTGAAAAAAGGTCAGAAATTTTGAGTTTTCGACGGGAACGGTCGCCTAGATGGAGCGTCCCGTTGTTTGCCATTTTTGGCAAGGAACGCCACTCCGAAATTGGAATCTTTCTACTCGAACAACGTCGAAATTTTTGATACGGACGATTGGGCGTGGATTACGTTAAAAACTAAAATACGGGCCATGAGATACGACCATTTGAACTCACACGTGTCTTTTTCTGAGAAAGGTGTACCCTCGCGGAAATCACCTTCTTCGAAAATGATCCCGGCTGCGGGAAGAAATCCGGGAACATGGTGACGTAGCTAACATCCGTACGGACGAGTAGGTATGCGCTACGGATTTTTCAAGTCGAGCGGAGAGTGAGATACGGGCGTCTGAAAAAATGTCAGAAATTTTGAGTTTTCGACGGGAACGGTCGCCCGGATGGAGCGTCCTGTTGTTTGCCATTTTCGGCAAGGAGTGCCACTCTGAAACTGGAATCTTTCTACTCGAACAACGTCAGAATTTTTGATACGGACGATTGGGCGTGGATTACGTTAAAAACTAAAATACGGGCCATGAGATACGACCATTTGAACTCACACGTGTCTTTTTCTGAGAAAGGTGTACCCTCGTGGAAATCACCTTCTTCGAAAATGATCCCGGCCTGCGGGAAGAAATCCGGGAACATGGTGACGTAGCTAACATCCGTACGGACGAGTAGGTATACGGTACGGATTTTTCGAGTCGAGTGGAGAGTGGGATACGGGCGTCTGAAAAAGCTTCAGAAATTTTGAGTTTTCGACTGGAACGGTCGCCTGGATGGAGCGTCTTATTGTTTGCCATTTTCGGCAAGGAGCGCCACTCTGAAACTGGAATCTTTCTACTCGAACAACGTCAAATTTTTGATACGGACGATTGGCGTGGATTACGTTAAAAACTAAATACGGGCCATGAGATACGACCATTTGAACTCACACGTGTCTTTTTCTGAGAAAGGTGTACCCTCACGGAAATCACCTTCTTCGAAATGATCCCGGCCTGCGGAAAAATCCGGGAACATGGTGACGTAGCTAACATCCGTACGGACGAGTAGGTATGCAGTACGGATTTTTTGAGTCGAGCAGAGAGTGAGATATGGGCGCCTGAAAAAACGTCAGAAATTTTGAGTTTTCGACGGGAACGGTCGCCCGGATGGAGCGTCTTGTTGTTTGCCATTTTTGGCAAGGAGCGATACTCTGAAACTGGAATCTTTCTACTCGAACAACGTTAGAATTTTTGATACGGACGATGGGCATGGATTACGTTAAAAACTGAAATACGGGCCATGAGATACGACCATTTGAACTCACACGTGTCTTTTTTTGAGAAAGGTGTACCCTCGCGGAAATCACCTTCTTCGAAATGATCCCGGCCTGCGGGAAAAAATCCGGGACATGGTGATGTAGCTAACATCCGTACGGACGAGTAGGTATGGAGTACGGATTTTTTGAGTCGAGTAGAGAGTGAGATACGGGCGTCTGAAAAAATGTCAGAAATTTTGAGTTTTCGACGGGAACGGTCGCCCGGATGGAGCGTCCTGTTGTTTGCCATTTTCGGCAAGGAGCGCCACTCTGAAACTGGAATCTTTCTACTCGAACAACGTTAAATTTTTTATACGACGACGATTGGCATGGATTACGTTAAAAACTAAAATACAGGCCATGAGATACGACCATTTGAACTCACACGTGTCTTTTTTTGAGAAAAGTGTACCCTCGCGGAAATCACCTTCTTCGGAAATGATCCCGGCCTGCGGGAAGAAATCCGGGAATATGGTGATGTAGCTAACATCCGTACGGACGAGTAGGTATGCGGTACAGATTTTTTGAGTCGAGCGGAGAGTGAGATACGGGCGTCTGAAAAAAAGTCAGAAATTTTGAGTTTTCGACGGGAACGGTCGCCCGGACGGAGCGTCCTGTTGTTTGCCATTTTCGGCAAGGAGCGCCACTCTGAAACTGAATCTTTCTACTCGAACAACGTCGAAATTTTCGATACGGACGATTGGGCATGGATTACGTTAAAAACTAAAATACGGGCCATGAGATACGACCATTTGAACTCACACGTGTCTTTTTCTGAGAAAGGTGTACCCTCACGGAAATCACCTTCTTCGGAAATGATCCCGGCCTGCGGGAAGAAATCCGGGAACATGGTGACGTAGCTAACATCCGTACGGACGAGTAGGTATGCACTACGGATTTTTCAAGTCGAGCGGAGAGTGAGATACGGGCGTCTGAAAAAACGTCAGAAATTTTGAGTTTTCGACGGGAACGGTCGCCCGGACGGAGCGTCCTGTTGTTTGCCATTTTCGGTAAGGAACGCCACTCTGAAACTGGAATCTTTCTACTCGAACAACGTTAGAATTTTTGATACGGACGATTGGATGTGGATTACGTTAAAAACTAAAATATGGGCCATGAGACACGACCATTTTAACTCACACGTGTCTTTTTCTGAGAAAGGTGTACCCTCGCGGAAATCACCTTCTTCGGAAAGGATCCCGGTCTGCGGGATGAAATTTGGGAACATGGTGACGTAGTTAACATCCGTACGGACGAGTAGGTATGCGCTTCAGATTTTTCGAGTCGAGCGGAGAGTGAGATACGGGCGTTTGAAAAAATGTTAGAAATTTTGAGTTTTCGACTGGAACGGTCGCCCGGAAGGAGCGTCCCGTTGTTTGCCATTTTCGGCAAGGAGCGCCACTCCGATACTAGAATCTTTCTACTCGAACAACATCGAAATTTTCGATACGGACGATTGGGCGTGGATTACGTTAAAAACTTAAATACGGGCCATGAGATACGACCATTTGAACTCACACGTGTCTTTTCTGAGAAAGGTGTACCCCACCGAAATCACCTTCTTCGAAATGATCCCGCCTGCGGGAAGAAATCCGGGAACATGGTGACATAGCTAACATCCGTACGGACGAGTAGGTATGCAGTACGGATTTTTTGAGTCGAGCGAAGAGTGAGACACGGGCGTCTGAAAAAAGGTCAGAAATTTTGAGTTTTCGACGGGAACGGTCGCCCGGACGGAGCGTCCTGTTGTTTGCCATTTTCGGAAGGAGCGCCACTCTGAAACTGGAATCTTTCTACTCGAACAACGTCGGAATTTTCGATACGGACGATTGGGCGTGGATTACGTTAAAAACTAAAATACGGGCCATGAGATACGACCATTTGAACTCACACGTGTCTTTTTCTGAGAAAGGTGTACCCTCACGGAAATCACCTTCTTCAAAAATGATCCCGGCCTGCGGGAAGAAATCCGGGAACATGGTGACGTAGCTAACATCCGTACGGACGAGTAGGTATGCACTACGGATTTTTCAAGTCGAGCGGAGAGTGAGATACGGGCGTCTGAAAAAATGTCAGAAATTTTGAGTTTTCGACGGGAACGGTCGCCCGGATGGAGCGTCCTGTTGTTTGCCATTTTCCGCAAGGAGCGCCACTCTGAAATTGGAATCTTTCTACTCGAACAACGTTAGAATTTTTGATACTTACGATTGGGCATGGATTACGTTAAAAACTAAAATACAGGCCATGAGATACGACCATTTGAACTCACACGTGTTTTTTTTGAGAAAGGTGTACCCTCGCGGAAATCACCTTCTTCGGAAATGATCCCGGCCTGCGGGAAGAAATCCGGGAACATGGTGACGTAGCTAACATCCGTACGGACGAGTAGGTATGCGCTACGGATTTTTGAGTCGAGCGGAGAGTGAGATACGGGCGTCTGAAAAAATGTCAGAAATTTTGAGTTTTCGACGGGAACGGTCGCCCGGATGGAGCGTCCTGTTGTTTGCCATTTTCGGCAAGGAGCGCCACTCTGAAACTGGAATCTTTCTACTCGAACAACGTCAAAATTTTCGATACGGACGATTGGGCGTGGATTACGTTAAAAACTAATACAGGCCATGAGATACGACCATTTGAATCACACGTGTCTTTTTTGAGAAAGGTGTACCCCTGCGGAAATCACCTTCTTCGGAAAGGATCCCGGCCTGCGGGAGAAAATCCGGGAACATGGTGACGTAGCTAACATCCGTACGGACGAGTAGGTATGCACTATGGATTTTTTGAGTCGAGCGGAGAGTGAGATACGGGCGTCTGAAAAAACGTCAGAAATTTTGAGTTTTCGACGGGAACGGTCGCCCGGATGGAGCGTCCTGTTGTTTGCCATTTTCGGCAAGGAGCGCCACTCTGAAACTGGAATCTTTCTACTCGAACAACGTCAGAATTTTCGATACGGACGATTGGGCGTGGATTACGTTAAAAACTAAAATACGGGCCATGAGATACGACCATTTGAACTCACACGTGTCTTTTTCTGAGAAAGGTGTACCCTCGCGGAAATCACCTTCTTCAAAATGATCCCGCCTGCGGGAAGAAATCCGGGAACATGGTGACGTAGCTAACATCCGTACGGACGAGTAGGTATGCGCTACGGATTTTTCGAGTCGAGCGGAGAGTGAGATACGGGCGTCTGAAAAAATGTCAGAAATTTTGAGTTTTCGACGGGAACGGTCGCCCGGATGGAGCGTCCTGTTGTTTGCCATTTTCGGTAAGGAGCGCCACTCTGAAACTGGAATCTTTCTACTCGAACAACGTCAGAATTTTTGATACGGACGATTGGGCGTGGATTACGTTAAAAACTAAAATACGGGCCATGAGATACGACCATTTGAACTCACACGTGTCTTTTTCTGAGAAAAGTGTACCCTCGTGGAAATCACCTTCTTCGAAAATGATCCCGGCCTGCGGGAAGAAATCCGAGAACATGGTGACGTAGCTAACATCCGTACAGACGAGTAGGTATGCGCTACGGATTTTTCGAGTCGAGCGGAGAGTGAGATACGGGCGTCTGAAAAAATGTCAGAAATTTTGAGTTTTCGACGGGAACGGTCGCCCGGATGGAGCGTCCTGTTGTTTGCCATTTTCGGCAAGGAGCGCCACTCTGAAACTGGAATCTTTCTACTCGAACAACGTCGAAATTTTCGATACGGACGATTGGGCGTGGATTACGTTAAAAACTAAAATACGGGCCATGAGATACGACCATTTGAACTCACACGTGTCTTTTTTTGAGAAAGGTGTACCCTCGCGGAAATCACCTTCTTCGGAAATGATCCCGGCCTGCGGGAAGAAATCCGGGAACATGGTGACGTAGCTAACATCCGTACGGACGAGTAGGTATGCGCTACGAATTTTTTGAGTCGAGCGGAGAGTGAGATACGGGCGTCTGAAAAAAGGTCAGAAATTTTGAGTTTTGACGGAACGGTCGCCGCTGGACGGAGCGTCCTGTTGTTTGCCATTTTCGTAAGGAGCGCCACTCCGAAATGGAATCTTTCTACTCGAACAACGTCGAATTTTCGATACGGACGATTGGGCGTGGATTACGTTAAAAACTGAAATACGGGCATGAGATACGACCATTTGAACTCACACGTGTCTTTTTTGAGAAAGGTGTACCCTCGCGGAAATCACCTTCTTCGAAAATGATCCCGGCCTGCGAAGAAATCCGGGAACATGGTGACGTAGCTAACATCCGTACGGACGAGTAGGTATGGCATACGGATTTTTTGAGTCGAGCGGAGAGTGAGATACGGGCGTCTGAAAAAAGGTCAGAAATTTTGAGTTTTCGACGGGAACGGTCGCCCGGATGGAGCGTCCTGTTGTTTGCCATTTTCGGTAAGGAGCGCCACTCTGAAACTGGAATTTTTCTACTCGAACAACGTCGAAATTTTCGATATGGACGATTGGGCATGGATTACATTAAAAACTAAAATACGGGCCATGAGATACGACCATTTGAACTCACACGTGTCTTTTTTTGAGAAAGGTGTACCCTCGCGGAAATCACCTTCTTCGAAAATGATCCCGGCCTGCGGGAAGAAATCCAGGAACATGGTGACGTAGCTAACATCCGTACAGATGAGTAGGTATGCACTACGAATTTTTCGAGTCGAGCGGAGAGTGAGATACGGGCGTCTGAAAAAATGTCAGAAATTTTGAGTTTTCGACGGGAACAGTTGCCCGGACGGAGCGTCCCGTTGTTTGCCATTTTCGGCAAGGAGCGCCACTCTGAAATTGGAATCTTTTACTCGAACAACGTTGGAAATTTTCGATACGGACGATTGGGCGTGGATTACGTTAAAAACTAAAATACGGGCCATGAGATACGACCATTTGAACTCACACGTGTCTTTTTTTGAGAAAGGTGTACCCCGCGGAAATCACCTTCTTCGGAAAATCCCGGCCTGCGAAAAGAATCCGGAAACATGGTGACGTAGCTAACATCCGTACGGACGAGTAGGTATGCGCTACGGATTTTTCGAGTCGAGCGGAGAGTGAGATACGGGCGTCTGAA
>NW_028237091.1:0-41658 GCF_017979445.1 Akebia trifoliata | reverse complement strand
AACTAACTTATCCCCAGAAGAACACAAAAAGATGATGAATTTATTCAGAAAATTCAAAAGACTTGCTTACATGGTCCTATGAGGATTGTCGGTTCAATTTGGGGTGTTGTTCAACATGAAATATATATCCATCCTGTGAGAACACCACATGTACAAACCAGAATAGACTCACATAGTGAGAGGAGAGATTACAAAATGTATTAGTGCTGGAATTTAAAAAAAAAGTTTACTATTTTCAGATAGATGGAATAGTTGAAGCAGCCGGTAAAAATCTCAAGACAATCGTCGTGAAAATGTGTCAATCACACATCACACCGGGATTGGCCAGAGAAGTTACCATTCGCGTTATGGACATTTTACACTTCAATACAGTCTTCCACTAGAGTCACTCTAGTGTATGATATGGAAGCAATCTTACCAGTTAAAATGGAAAATCCTATATCTCAAGGTCTTGATGGAAGTTAATTGTTAGAAATAGATTGGGTCTGTCAATGGAGAGGAGTCACTCGCATGTTTGACAAGAAAGTCAAAGTTCATCACTTATAAGTCAAGGATCTAAGCATCAGACTACCAAAAAAAAATTGAGCACTTTTCCTCGATCATAGAAAGTTTGAACCCAATTGGAGAGATTCAATCATTAAGGAAATACTCTCTGGAAAAATTGTTAGACTTCAAGATCATGATGGAATCAAATTACCAGAGTCAACGAACCTTGACCAGATCAAACGGTATTACATTTAAGGAGGCCATCTTTGGCCGGATCAATTTTCCTGCTACCCAGTTCAATATCTCCTTTCTCAGCCCTATGCAGCATTTTCAAAAAAAATGATGCATTTTTCTTTCTTAGCCTGATCACCTAAAATAGGAGAGGGAAAAATTCGAACTACGTCTTGGTCTGATCCCAAAATTCTGTGGTACGTAGGCAACCTGAGAAGTTACTTCATGCCCAACCACATCAAAATAAAAAAAATAGATTCCCCGACAAAGAAAAAATCTAAAAAGAAAAAAATTTAAAAGAAAAAGAAATATTGTCAGAGTGGGGAAGAAAATTCAAGGAAAAAGAAAATAATTTAAAAGGAAATGCTACACAAGGGGCATTTGGGTTTTTGAGCCTCAAAATTCCTTTCTTTTTATACCCAGTCCTAAGCCTACCCATAAAAGTCCTCCGAAGTACTGTGCAAAAAAGTCAAGGAAGATAGCAAAGCATGACCAGACAGTAATTCCATAAGTTCAAAGTAGAAGAAAAAGAAAAATGAAGCCTGCTAGGTTGAAAATCCAAAAGGGCAACTTAGGCAAAAATTAGGGCAAGCTCGCAAGGCTAAAAATCTGAAAGGATGACCTTGGCAACAATCAGAGTGAAGAAAAGAGAAAAAATTGTAATCTCGCTAGATGGAAAACCTAAAAAGGTAATCTAGGCAAAAGTTAGAACATGCTCGATAGATTGAAAACCTGAAAAGGCAATCTAGGCAAAACTTAGAGCAACCAAAAAATAAAAGAAAATCTCAGTTGAGTTAAGAAGCTGGAAAGACAGTCCGAGCAGAAACATCAGAAGTCTGAATGATCAAGTTTCAATACCTAGTTTGAACCAAATATAGACTCAGTGCATACAAGTATCTCGTCCATGATGATCTGAAGAGTTTCATATCCTTAAGCGAACCGACGGGGAGAAAGAATAAATTCTATGATGAATTTTAGAAAGAAATATTTTGTTCCAATTTCTTTGAGCCTGACTTAAAATCTTCAATATAAAAAGTCAAAATTAAAAATTAAACCTTTATTGCGCTTGTGGTAATCAAGGATTTAAAACTTTCATAACAAGGGCACTTCTTTTTCTAAAGAGTACAGTTTTTCCCCTTACACAGGGGCATTCGTTTTCAAATTATGTTCAATTATCCCGAGTGCAATGTTCCCTGTCAAACTAGGGGCATTTTGGTTCTAAAACTTGGTCAATTCTAACTCCAAAGGATAAGGTTAACTTTGAATTAAAGGATACCTTCTTGATAGTAATTTTAAAAACTCCTCAGATTCAAAGAGAGTTAAAATATTTACCGCACCTTCATAAAATCCAATTTAAAAAAAAAATTCAAATGCGATGTAAATGCCCCATTTATTCCCAAAAAATTAGTTTACTTTTTCACTTCGAGTAGGTAGTGTAGAACTTCCCAAAAAATTAGTTCATTACTCTTTCACCCCGAGTAGATAGAGTAGGACTCCCAAAAAATTAGTTCATTACTCTTTCACCCCGAGTAGATAAAGTAGAACTTCCTAAAAAAAAAATTAGTTCATTACTCTTTCACCCTAGGTAGGTAAAGTAGGATTCCCAAAAAGCTTAGTTCATTACTCTTTCACTCCAAGTAGGTAGAGTAGAACTTCCCAAAAAATTAGTTCATTACTCTTTCACCCTAGGCAGGTAGAGTAGGACTCCCAAAAAGCTTAGTTCATTACTCTTTAACTCCGGGTAGGTAAAGCAGAACTGCCTAAAAAAAATTAGTTCATTACTCTTTCACCCCGAGCAGATAAAGTAGAACTTCCTAAAAAAAAAATTAGTTCATTACTCTTTCACCCTAGGTAGGTAAAGTAGGATTCCCAAAAAGCTTAATTCATTACTCTTTCACTCCGAGTAGGTAGAGTAGAACTTCCCAAAAAATTAGTTCATTACTCTTTCACCCTAGGCAGGTAGAGTAGGACTCCCAAAAAGCTTAGTTCATTACTCTTTAACTCCGGGTAGGTAAAGCAGAACTTCCTAAAAAAAAATTAGTTCATTACTCTTTCACCCCGAGCAGGTAGAGTAGAACTTCCCCAAAAAAATTAGTTCATTACTCTTTCACTCCGAGTAGGTAGAGTAGAACTTCCCAAAAAAATTAATTCATTACTCTTTCACTCCGAATAGGTAGAAGTAGAACTTCCTAAAAAAATTAGTTCATTACTCTTTCACCCCGAGCAGGTAGAGTAGAATTTCCCAAAAAACATTAGTTCATTACTCTTTCACCCTTGGCAGGTAGAGTAGAACTTTCTAAAAAAAATTAGTTCATTACTCTTTCACTCCGAGTAGGTAGAGTAGAACTTCCCAAAAAAATTAGTTCATTACTCTTTCACCCCGAGCAGGTAGAGAAGAATTTCTCAAAAAAATTAGTTTATTAATCTTTCACCCTTGGCAGGTAGAGTAGAACTCCAAAAAAGCTTAGTTCATTACTCTTTCACTTCGAGTAGGTAGAGTAGAACTTCCTATAAAATTAGTTCATTAATCTTTCACCCTGGGCAGGTAGAGTAAGACTCCTAGAAAAATAAGTTCATTACTCTTTCACCCAAGGTAGGTAGATTATAACATTCAACTTTTTCTGAACTTTTGTTCAGATTTGTCTCATATCTCTTTCAAATTTTCTCGAGTTTTATTTTACTCAGATTTTACTCAGTTTCACACAATGCGCAGACTTTCACATTTGTTCTTTTAATCAGGGAGAATTCTTTAAAATTCAAGGATCTGATGCTGTCAGTGAGAGTTCTTGCTTGATGACCTGACAACCTTTTAGTTCAGGAAGAGTTTTACGCTCAAGGATTTGAACATCCCGACGAATTGCTAAATCAGACTGTAAAATGAACTATCACTAGCTTTGGCATTGGGATATCGTATTATCTTCCAAAATAGATTTGCTATCTAGTTTGCTTCAACCCTCTGCCAAACAGAAGCATTTGTAGACACCCCATTTTTGCATCCGCCTGATTAATCAACTCGTCAACCTGATCGCAACGGTTCCCAATGATGGATGTTTATTCCAATGCTTTTATCTTGTTACTAGATATGTTTCAGAAATCTGGATGAGGTATCTCAAACTGACAAAACTGCAGAAATCGCGCTACGATAGAAAAATATAATCCCAAAAGCTTAGAAATCATCATTTTTCAAACAAAAAGAAGCTTCACGATAAACATCACTAAAAAATGATCAAATTACCAAAATACTCCTAACCTTAAAATATCCCTAGAGCCTACGTGATGCTTAGGAAAATCCATTTAAACACATAAAACAACAAATCAAAATCAAATACATCATATCGTCAATTTTCACAGAATTTGACAAAATTACGAAAATGCCCCTCATAAAGTTCACGATCATTCCACACAAAAAAATTTCATAAATGATACAAACCAATATTTTCATTCAATTTCTTATGAAAAATCAATTCTAAAACATCCTAGAACATCAAAAATTGACTTGAAACACAAAAAGTCTTCTTCGAGGGCAAAACGATAATTTTATAATTTTTATAATTAAAAATTTTGAAATGAATAAATAAAATATTAAATAATTAAAATGAAACATTAATAAAATTAATTTAAAATTTTGAACAAAAAACATCAATCAATTAGGCTCTCCGGCAAAATTGTTGATGGTTGCCAAGATATTTATTCAAGGACCCCTCCCATAAACCCTAATTTTGAAGTCCCAACTCCTTACCTAACACCCATACTTCGATTTTAGCTTAAAAAACACCTAGAAGCCTTACGAAAATACCTAGAAATCATAAATAAATCCTAAGTATCCAGATCTATGAAAGAGATATCTTACCTCGAAGATCAAAAATCAGATCCGGAGACAGAACGAAGCGAGGAGTACTGTACAAGAAGCGGTTTTATCAGATCTGAGGGAATAGAATCGTTGCGTTCAAAAGTAAAATTCTTTTACTTTTTTTATCTAGGTCTTTTTGTTAGCAATGTAGTTTTATTTGGGATAAGTAGAGACCGGCATTGGCCGGGCGGGGTTGGTGCCTAACACCTTCCAACCCCGTAACGTGATCCCCGGACCCATATTTTTTGTAGTAGATTAGTTGATTTATCCGTTTCGAGTCTCTATTCGGTTCCTAGACCGTAATAACTAGGTGGCGACTCCCAAACCTCAAAGGTCAAAAGTAAATCTGTGCACCCCGCGGATCGAGGAAGCTTTCAGTAGCGACTCCACTGGGGATCTTGAGGATCAAACTTGAAAAACCCCAACTATGGGAGCATTGCTAAAAAAAAACCTAGACTGTTTTTATTTCTAGTTATTAGTTTGCCTATTTATTTTGTTTTGTTTTTATCCTTTTTTTCATTCAATTATTGATTGTGTATTTGGATTATGGATATTCTGCATTTGCATATTATCAATATTTTTATGGTTCAATCAAAAGTCATTCGAAATGACTCTAAATAATGCGAGATTTCAAAAGAATAGTCTTATTGAGGATGGGATAATGGTTATTGGACCATGATTTTTTTTACACATGTAAGTATATTTTGATTAAAAATTTAGGTGCGTGCTTGATCTGGCATTTGACAATTTTCTTAAGTATATTTTGATTAAAAAAAATTCATAAAATAATTACTGTTAGGAACAGCAACGTTTTTTTACTTGATGGTTGGTGTGCGACAACATTTTTAATTTGTTTTTTTTTTTTTAATTTCAAAAAATAATTGCTGTTAGGAACAACAATGTTTTTTTATTTTGATGGCTAGTGTGCGAAAACTTTTTTTATTTGTTTTTAAAAAGAAATAAAATAAAATAAAATAAAATTTTGAGGTTCTGTCAACAGCAACAACATGCTGATGTATAAGGGGTGTGTTATAAGAAAAATTAATATGTTTTTTTTATCACACCATCTTCTTAAAACATTCCACAACAGGGGTTCATCGTCTTCAACAGGAGACCAAATTCGTCTCTCTATTCGATCGACTGAAATCTTAGCCCGATCGGTTCATAGCTCGTGATCGAAATCGTGGATTTTTCTTGATTCAAAGTTCAGAACCATTAAATCATTTCGAAATCGACTTAAATTAACCAATTTCATTAAGAGAGAATTGATCTCTCTTCCTTCGGTCAAAGAGGAATTCGAAGTGGCCTAACACCTTCCAACCCTATAACGTGATCTCCGGACCCATATTTTTTGTAGTAGATTAGTTGATTTATCCATTTCGAGTCTCTATTCGATTCCTAAACTGTAATAACTAGGTGGCGACTCCTAAACCTCAAAGGTCAAAAGTGGATCCGCGCACCTCGCAGATCGAGGGCGCTTTCAGGTGTTTGATAGAGTTACCTTATTAATTCCTTGATCTCGTTGGCTCGGAGCTCGTGTGAGACCTTGGATTTGATGAAAATTTGATGATTTTTTGAAATCCGGGTATTTTTTCAGTCATGTTCCGAAAAATCGGCGTTGAGTGCAATTCGAAAGGATTTTTGAAATTCTTTTGATCTTTTTGATTTTTTTGTATTTTGATTTTTGATTTTTTGTATTTTTTTGATTTTTTTCGATTTCTTCCCCTTTTCTTTATTAATTGATCCGTGCTTGAGACATGGATAGTGTTTGCTTGTGTTTATCCATATTTTGGGTACGGATGGCCTTGATTTTGTCTCATCCGTTCTTCCGGAATGGATAGCATGGTTCTTCATTTCATCCGTAATTTGGAACACGGTTCCAACCTAAGTTCCCTCATCCGTATTGGTGACACGGACCAGTATGAATCCAAGTGTTTTAACTCCTTCGCGCCCTCTCATTTTTCTTTTCTTTGGTTTCTCTTCGATTCTTCGACGACTTCTTTTCTCCTTCCTTCACTTCTATTGATCTTGTGCTTGTGGATTGGTTTGGGACAATTTGTTGCACTCGTTGAGGTATGTATTTCCTTCTTTCTTTCTTTCAAATTTTTTTTTTTGAAGCTTTTCCCTTTGCTTTCTTCAATTTAGAAATGACTTTCTTCACGAATTTCACTGGGTTGGGTCGAGTCGTGGCTAGTTTATGTGGTGGTGGGAATTTGGTTGATTTATGAAAAATTATGGGGTGGATGAGAATTTCCTAGGATGTTTGGGAATTTGGTAAGGAGTGAAGGGGTTTTGGGATTGATTTGTAAGTTGAGGGTTAAGGTCACGGGTGATAGGATGGGTGGATTCATTGATGATGGAGTGGATGATAGAATGGTTGTTTGGTGGTTGAAGGACCAAGTTGGGATGTATATGAATGGTTTAGCGAGGGGGTAGTTGGTGGTTTTGAGTTTGTTTTCCAGGGAAAGAATTTAAGGGTAGTTTTAAGAATGGTTTTGAGTAGGAGGTTGGGGATGGCATTGGACTATTAGGGACGGGATTAGGCTAAGATTAGGGGCAGTTTTGGGAGAAAGCTAGGGTGGTTTGGGTGTTGTTTGGGGTGGTTTGTGGAGCTGCTTGGAGTGAATGAAGGGAGGTGGGTCAGTTTTGGTAGGTTGGATATGTAGGGAATTTCTTCGAGCGAGAATTTAGGGTGGTTGATGGGTTATTTCTACTGGGAATTTGGGGCTGGATTAGGCTTGTTTATGAATTGTTTGGATGAGGATTTGGGCTGATTATGGATTGTTTATAGTGGGCATTAAGGGTGGTTTTAGGGACTGGGTTAGGCATAGACTAGGGAATTGTCCGGGATTTGTTTTGGGTAGAGGTTAAGGGTGGATAGGGGATTATCTTGGGACTGGTTTGGGTAATAGGGCTGTCTAGTGGGGCTGGTTTTAGAGGTTGGTTTCAGTGAAGATTAAGGATGATCTGGAGTGAAAACGTGGATTGTCAAGGGTGATTTAGGATTGGGGTTGGTTTGGGTGGAGAGGAATGTTGCTTTTATGAACTGTTTGGGTTAGGATTTTGGGGTTGTTTTAGACAGGAAGGTCAAGTGGTTTTAGGAATTGTTTTGGGATTTGTTTAAAGGTGGTTTTGGGCGAGAGGTTGTGTGGAGAGGTAGGGCTGGATTTGGACTGCTTAGGGCCTGTGGGAGTATTGTTTGTCATGCTGGTATTTCTCTTTTCTCATTTTGTTTCGTTTTGCTTGTTTAAATTATGAACATTTGGACTTGCTTTGGGTACCCATGCTTTTGCTTCCCTTCGACATGATTGTGGTGATTCATGGGTAGGATGGGTATCACCTAGGTTAAGCTAGGTTCGACTAAGTCAAAATGGATTAACTGGCTTAGAATGGGTCGACTGGATTTGACTAGGCCAGCTAGTTTGGCAAAATTGACTAGATTTGACTGGTTTGACTAGGTTTGACTGGGTCAACAGGTTTGACTAAATTGACTAGATTTGATCGGGTTGACTGGGTCAACTAGTTTGACTAAATTGACTAGATTTGACCGGGTTGACTGTGTTTGACTGGGTCAACTGGTTTGACTAAATTGACTAGGTTGACTCGATTGATTGGATTGCCTCGAGATAGGCAGATGGGACACTTTTTTCGTCGACTCAATAACCTATTACCTTGCAGATGGGTAGAGAGCGGAGGACCCGGGTAGCGAGACATTCTTTAGACGAGGAGAAGGAGGTGAGAGCTAGGACCCGGACCCGTTTTGCTTTGGGGTCTGGTGTAGCGACGGAGTATTGCTAGCCGAAACAGCCTTTGCGGAGGCCTGATTCAGCTTCAGTGGCTGGTTCTTCTTCTGGGAGCAGGGTAGATGAGGCTAGTAGTTCTCAGAGTGGTCCTGCTGAGGACCTCCCTAGTGGCAGTGGTGGAAAAGGCAGACGTGGTGGCCGCGGTCAGGCAGATAGGGTCGTAGGCACGGGCAGAGTAGGTAGGGAGGCTCCTAGGGTCGAGATACCTACGGAGGAGAGCGAGAGGGTTCTAGATACCTCTCTTCTTTGTGGGTTAGGAAGACACGTGTCTATGCTTGTCTGATTGGATATCCCTATTCCTTACCTTTCAGCTAGTTTTAGAATGAGATGGACCGCGTTCCTGATTACTACTGCGTTATTTTCTGATGACATTCGGACGCAGTTTGCTATTGTGGGTTGTGGCGTTTTCTTATAGATACCAGCTCTCAAGGCCGATCGACCCTTGTTTTTGGCCATGGTGGAGAGGTGGTTTCCTGCGACACATTCCTTCCATATGCCCGAGGTAGAGATAGGCATCATGCCTTCCGATTTTGTGGCAATTATGGGCATTGCCATGGATGGATAGCCTCTGCCCTTAGTCATGTTGACTGTCCAGGAGGTGGGAGAGTTGTTGGGCATTACCAGAGTCTCTACCTCCATGGTGGGGAAGATGGGGCGTATCAGCACAAAGGTATTGATGGGCCTGCTATTGATCGAGGGGGAGGACGGGGCTCCTCATACTTACAGAGAGAAATCAGCCTGATTTGGAGATAGAGACTACGACTTTATTTTCGCATTTGCTTCCTTCTCCTCATCGGTAGTTATTTTTTCTTGGAAGATGATTCTTCGGTCTCTACCACTTTCCTCTCGGTTATGCATGATATTGATCACATTGGAGATTTTGACTGGGGGAGTCTGATTTACGGGACCATTATGGCTAGTTTAGACCGTGTAGTAGAGGGGATCACTACGTCCTATGGAGCTCGGATCTCCACTCGATTTTTTTGGCAGTTTATTGAGGTAAATAGATCCTCGCTTTATTTTTCAACTGTTTCTTCCTCAATATCTTGTTCATTGTCTGATATTTTTCACCCTCTCATTTAGATTTTCGTCCATGTATATTTTTCTTTTTGCCTGCCTACCCGTCATTATCCCGACGAGGGTTACCCTTTGGATGCATTTTGGGCTACCAGAGATGCCAGGGCTATCAGGAGAAGCCCTAGGAGTGTTCGGGCCTATATTGATAGATGTCGTCTTCGAGATGTGCGTAATCTAACCCCTTCTCTCATTCTTTTATACTTGAAGCTACATGTATCTACTGTCTGATTGTCTTTCTTGTAGATCTTCTCTATCACTCTGCGCGATCTTTCCCTCACCGTTAACGGGAGGCAGAAGGTAAGGAACGCCTACAGGCGTAACACCAGACGACAACGCTATCCTTTCTTTATTGGTGAGCAGAGATACACGTTTTATCTGGGGGAGTGCCTATTTTTCTAGTACGATGGGAGTCTTCGCATTCCTGTCACTCCACCTGAGCCTATCTCGGGGGGCTATGATGGTGGATAAGTATCTTGTCTAGGTGAGGGGTGTAGATGCTGTTAGACTGGTGAGAAACGGTGACTATCAGGCCAGGTTTCGAGAGGCCTCTATTGGGTGCATCATGCCTGCAAGTCACTGCTCGAGCTGGGATCACAGAAATCGGAGGGCTCCTGCTACAGGAATATGCCGTCACGGTATGTATTCCATCATTGCCTCTTTTCCTTAGAACTTTTTACTTTTTATTATTCTCACTTGGTCGGTGTTCTGGCTTTCAGGTCGATAATCTTCGTCGCCTTCGAAAGGACTACGATGTGATCGAGGCTCAGGCGGTGCCGGCAGTATCTGATGTCTGATTGTCTTTCTTGCAGATCTTCTCTGTCACTCTGCGCGATCTTCCCCACACCGTTAACAGGAGGCAGGAGGTAAGTAATGCTTACAGGAGTAACACCAGATGACAGTGCTATCCTTTCTTTATTGGAGAGTAGAGATACACGTTCTGTCTGGGGGAGTGCCTATTTTTCTAGTACGATGGGAGTCATCGCATTCCTGTCGCTCCACCTGAGCCTATCTCGGGGGCTATGACGGTGGATAAGTATCTTGTCTAGGAGAGGGGTGTAGATGCTGCTAGACTGATGAGAGGCGGTGACTATCAGGCCAGGTTTCGAGAGGCCTCTATTGGGTGCATCATGCCTGTAGTCACTGCCCGAGCTGGGATCACAGAGATCGGAGGGGTCCTGCTACAGGAATATGCCAACACGGTATGTATTCCATCACTGCCTCTTTTCCTTAGAACTTTTTGCTTTTTATTATTCTCACTTGGTCGGTGTTCTGGCTTTCAGGTTGATAATCTTCGTCGTCTTCGAAAGGACTACAATGTGATCGAGGCTCAGGCGGCGCGGGCAGTATCTGCTATATGATTGTCTTTCTTGTAGATCTTCTCTGTCACTCTACGCAATCTTTCCCGCATCGTTAGCGGGAGACAGGAGGTGAGGAACGCCTACAGGCGTAACACCAGATGACAGTGCTATCCCTTATTTATTGGTGAGTAGAGATACACGTTTTATCTGGAGGAGCGCCTGTTTTTCTAGCACGATAGGAGTCTTTGCATTCCTGTCGTTCCACCTGAGCTTATCTCGGGGGCTATGACGGTGGATGAGTATCTTGTCCAGGCGAGGGGTGTAGATGCTGCTAGACTGGTGAGAGGCGGTGATTATCAAGCCTGGTTCCGAAAGGCCTCTATTGGGTGCATCATGCCTGCAGTCACTACCCGAGCTGGGATCATAGAAATCGGAGGGGTCCTACTACAGCCATATGCAGTCACGGTACTGAAAGCGCCCTCGATCCGCGGGGTGCACGAATCCGCTTTTGACCCTTGAGATTTGGGAGTCGCCACCTAGTTATTACGGTTTAGGAACCAATCATTGACTCTAAAAACAAAGACAACTAATTGAAAGCGCCCTCGATCCGCGGGGTGCGCGGATCCGCTTTTGACCCTTGAGGTTTGGGAGTCGCCACCTAGTTATTACGGTCTAGGAACCAATTTGACCCTACAATGGATAAAAAGAACTAATCTACTATAGAAATCTGAATCCGGGGATCATGTTACGGGGTTGGAAGGTGTTTGGCACCAACCCCGCCCGGCCAATGCCGGTCTCTACTTATCCCAAATATAACTACATCGCTAATGATAAAACCTAGATTAAAAAAATAATAAAAAAAAACCTTACCTTCGATCTGCAAAAGTACTATTCCCTCAGATCTGAAAAACAGTTCTTTGTACCGTACTCCTTGCTTCGTTTTGTCTCCGGATTTGATTTCTAATCTCCGAGGCAAGGTGTCTCCTTCTTGGATCTGGATGCTTTGAATTTGTGGTGGATTTTTGTGATGTTTTCGGGAGGTTTTTGGGTGTTTTTTAGGCTAAAATCGGAGTTGGGGTGTTTGGGAAGAAGTTGGGGCTCCAAAATTAGGGTTTTGGAGGGGTTGTGGTGGCTTCTTCACCTACTTTTTCTAAGGTTTTTTCTTTGATACGAAAATAGGGTGTGGAGGCTCCTATTTATAAAGTTTTTAAAAGCATTTAGGGTTTGATTAGGGTTTCTTTTAGGGTTTCAATTAGGGTTTTGACTTAGTCTTTAGGGTTTTAGGGTTTTGACTTTAGTCTTATGAGATTGACTTGATTAGTTTTAGATTTGGGTTTGGATTTAGGATTTTGACCTTAGTCTTATGAGATTGACTTGATTAGTTTAGATTAGGGTTTTGATTTAGGGTTTTGACCTTAGTCTTATGAGATTGACTCGATTAGTACCTTGACTTCAGTCTTGTTTGATTGACTTTAATTTTGACTTCAGTTTCACTTGATTGACTTTAATACCTTGACTTCAGTCTTGCTTGATTTACTTTTAATTTTTGGAGAACCCCCTTCTATTATATCTTTAATTCTTTGGACCCCCAAATGGAGGGGTCCTTAAAGAAATATCCCACGAACCCTCAATAATTTTACCCGAAAGTCCGATTGATCAATTTTTTAGGTTCAAATTTTTAAATTAATTTCATTAATGTTTTACTTTAATTATTTAATGTTTTACTTTAATTATTTAATGTTTTATTTATTAATTTTGAATTTTTTAATTATGAAAATTATGAAATTACCATTTTGCCCTCGGAGAGGATTTTTTACGTTTTAAGTCGTTTTTCAATGTTTCAGGATGTTTTGGAATCAGTTTTTCGTAAGGAATTTAATGGGAATGTTGGTTTTTGTCATTTATGAAGTTTTTTGTATAAAATGATTGTGAACTTTATGAGGGGTATTTTCATAATTTTGTCAAATTTTGTGAAAATTGGCGAAGTGGTTTACTTGGTTTCGATTTGTTGTTTAATGTGTTTGAGTGGGTTTTCCTAAGCATAATGCAGGCTCTAGGGTTATTTTGATGTTAGGGGTAATTTGGTAATTTTAGTGATTTTTATCGTGAAGCTTCTTTTTGATTTGCAAGATGATGATTTCTATGTTTCTGGGGTCGTATTTTCCTAGCGTAGCGTGGTTTCTAAGTTTTGTCAGTTCGAGATACCTCATCCGGATTTCTGAAACATATCTGGTAACAAAATAAAGCATTGGAATAGACATCCATCATTGGGAACCTTTGCGATCGGGTCGACGAGTTGATTAATCAGGCGAATGCAAAAATGGGGTGTCTACAGATGCCCCTCTTTGGCAGAGGGTTGAAGCAAACTAGATAGCAAATCTATTTTGGTAGATAGTGTGATATCTGAATGCCAAAGCTAGTGACAGTTCATTTTGCAGCTTGATTTTGCAATTCGTCGGGGTGTTCGGATCCTTGAGGGTAAACTCTCCCCGAACTAAAAGAAAATGTCAGGTCCTTGAGCGCGAGCTCTCACTGGCAGTGTCAAATCCTTGAATTTAAAAAATTCTCATTGACTGATATAACAACTGTGCAAGTGTGTGATTTAAAATCTGAGATAAATTTGAGTAAAATATGAGTATAATTTGAGCATAATCTGAGCATAAACTGAGCATAATTCCGAGAAAACTTTCGATGAAAACTGAGCAAAATCCAAGATAACCCTTGGCGGCATCTGAGCAAAATCCAAGATAACCCTTGGCGGTAACTGAGCAAAATCCAAGATAACCCTTGGCGGAAACTGAGCAAAATCCAAGTTAACCCTTGGCGGCAACTGGCGGAGCATAATCCAAGCAAACCCTCGGTGGCATCTGGCTGAGCAAAATCCGAGCAAACCCTCGGCGGCAACTGGCTGAGCATAATCCGAGCAAACCCTCGGTGGCATCTGGCTGAGCATAATCCGAGCAAACCCTCGGCGGCAACTGGCTGAGCAAAATCCAAGATAACCCTTGGCGGCAACTGAGCAAAATTCGAGATAACCCTCGGCGGCAACTGGCGGAGCATAATCCGAGCAAACCCTCAATGGCATCTGGCTGAGCAAAGTCCGAGATAACCCTCGGCGGCATCTGGCTGAGCATAATCCGAGCAAACCCTCGGTGGCATCTGGCTGAGCAAAATCCGAGCAAACCCTCGGCGGCAACTGGCTGAGCAAAATCCAAGATAACCCTTGGCGGCAACTGAGCAAAATCCGAGATAACCCTCGGCGGCAACTGGCTGAGCATAATCCGAGCAAACCCTCGGCGGCAACTGGCTGAGCAAAATCCAAGATAACCCTTTGCGGTAACTGGCTGAGCATAATCCGAGCAAACCCTCGGCGGCAACTGGCTGAGCAAAATCCAAGATAACCCTTGGCGGCAACTGAGCAAAATCCGAGATAACCCTCGGCGGCAACTGGCTGAGCATAATCCGAGCAAATCCTCGGCGGCAACTGGCTGAGCATAATCCGAGCAAACCCTCGGCGGCAACTGGCTGAGCAAAATCCAAGATAACCCTTGGCGGCAACTGAGCAAAATCCGAGATAACCCTCGGCGGCAACTGGCGGAGCATAATCCGTTTAAACCCTCGGTGGCATCTGGGTGAGCAAAATCCAAGATAACCCTTGGCGGCAACTGAGCAAAATCCAAGATAACCCTTGGCGGCATCTGCGCAAAATCCAAGATAACCCTTGGCGGAAACTGAGCAAAATCCAAGATAACCCTTGGCGGCAACTGAGCAAAATCCAAGATAACCCTTGGCGGCATCTGAGCAAAATCCAAGATAACCCTTGGCGGCAACTGAGCAAAATCCAAGATAACCCTTGGCGGAAACTGAGCAAAGTCCAAGATAACCCTTGGCGGCATCTGAGCAAAATCCAAGATAACCCTTGGCGGCATCTGAGCAAAATCCAAGATAACCCTTGGCGGCAACTGAGCAAAATCCAAGATAACCCTTGGCGGAAACTGACTGAGTAAAACTGAGAACAAAGAAATAAATCTGGGAGAGAAACGATTGAAAATGAGTCTGGAGAAGAGTGGTTGAATCTGGGAATGAATAAATTTGGGATAGAATGGATGTCCTATCTCCTATGTGAGATTCAGAATGCATTTGTTTGAACCTCAAGGTTTTAAAAAATTTTTGTAAATTTAAATTCTGAGTTTGAACCTCAAGAGTTTTTTGAAAAACTGCTATCAAGAGGGTAACCTTAAGTTTGGAATTCTCATTTTAGGATTAACATTGCTCAAAAACAAAATGTCTTTAGTTTGACAATAAACATGGCATTGAAAATAATTGAACACATCATAAAGAAGATGCCCCTAGTATAAGGAGGAAATTACATATCTAGATGAAAAAGAAAAATGCCCCTGGTATGAAGATTTGAAATATTTGATTACCACAAGCGCAATAAAGATTCAACTTTTAATTTTGATTAATTTTATTAAAGATTTTGAGTCAAGCTTAAGAGAACAAAATATTTCCTTTTGAGACTCATCATAGAATTCACCATTCTCTCCATTGGTTTACTTGGGGAAGTAAGAATTTTCAGATCGATCGTAGACAAGATACTTGTGGCTTCTGAATCTATGCCTGGTTTAAGCTGAGTATTAAACTTGATTATTTTTGATTTCTGACGTTTCAGCTCGAATTGCTCTCAGCTTGGGATTTTCTTCTATTTTTTTTATTGCTCTAATTTTTGCCTAGATCGCCTTTCCCGGTTTTCAATCTATCGAGCTTGCTCTAACTTTTGCCTAGATCGCCTTTTCAGGTTTTCAATCTAGAGAGCTTTTTCTTTTTTTTCTTGGCTCTGATTGTTGCCAAAGTTGTCCTTTCAGATTTTCAACTTTGCGAGCTTGCCTTAATTTTTGCCTAAGTCGCCCTTCTCGGGTTTTCAACTTAGCAGGCTTCATCATTTTTTTTTTTAATCTTTTTTTCTTTTCCTTTGACCTTCTAGAATCACTGTCTGATCATGTTCTACTACCCTCCTTGACTTTTTCACACGGTACTTAGGAGGACTTTTATAGGTAGGCTTGGGACTAGGCATAAAATGAAAGGGATTTTGAGGCTCAAAAACCCAAATGCCCCTTGTGTGGCATTTCATTTAAACTTTTTCTTGAATTTTCTTCCCCATTTTAGATGATATTTTTTTGCAATTTTTTTTTTAAATTTTTTCTTCATCAGGGAATCTATTTTTTATTTTGATGTGGTCGGGCCTGAAGTAACTTCTCAGGTTGCCTACGTACCCCAAATTTTTGGGATCAGACTAAAACGTAGTTCAGATTTTTCCCTCCCCTAGGTTAGGTGAACGGGCTGAGAAAGAAAAAGGCATAATTTTTTTTTTTTTTTTTTGAAAATACTGCAAAAGGGTTGAGAAAGGATATATTGAACTGGGTAATAGGAGAATTGATTCGGCCAAAGATGGCCTCCTTAAATGTAGTACCGCTTGATTTGGTCAAGGTTGGTTGGTTCTGGTAGTTCACTTCCATCATGATCTTGAAGTCTGATGACTTTTCCAGACAGTATTTCCTTAATGAATGAATTTCTCCAATTGGGTTCAGACTTTCTCTTATAGTCGAGGAGGAGTGTTTAATTTTCTTAGAAGTCTGATAGTTAAATCCTTGATTTGTAAATGATGAGCTTTGACCTTTTTGTCAAATGCACGGGTGACTCTTCTTAGATAAGTTTGCACATGGTACAGGGCTTTAACTCGTTTTCTTCGATCAAGTTTAATTCTTCATGCTGCTGACGAACCCAATCTGTTTCTAACAAATGATTTTCCAACAAGACCCTGAGAGACGAAATTTCCATTTCAACTGGCAAGACTGCTTCCATGCCATTCACTAAAGAGTAGGGAGTAGCTCCAGTAGAGGATCGAATTGAAGCTCGATATGTCCATAGCGTGAATGATAATTTTTCTGACCAATCTCGATGTGATTGACACAATTTTCCTGATGATAGTCTTGAGACTCTTACTAACTGCTTCAATCGTTCCATTGATCTGAGGACGGTAGGGGGATGATTTGTGTTTCCGGATCTTCAACTTTAAACATAGAGTAATGATTTATGCTTTGAAGTACGACCCATTATCAGAGATCAGTTCAAAAGGTACCCCCGTATCGACTGATAATATGTGATTTAAAACTCAAGATGTAGTAAGGATAGTGCTGATACATTTTATAACATCTTCTTTAATTCCATCGATATAGACGAGTATCTATTTCGTGTTGAACAACACCCAAGCTTGTACCTAGCATACCCTCATATGATCACACGAACAAGTCTTTTGAAATTTCTGAGTAAATTCATTATCCCCTCGTGTTCCTTTAGGGATAAGATGGATTCTATTTGAATCTCTTTAGGAATGATTTTTTGTTTCGAGGTCAAAGACCTTTCCTTTCTCGATTAAAGGTTGAGCCCGACTCTTATCTTCTTGTTCAGAAACGAAATTTATCAAATTATTAGTTAATTCGTTAATGCGCTCGAGGTATTCAAAAATTTCCTTTATCCGATCAATTTCAGATGGGATAACAGACACCTCTATAGACTCAATGAACTAACTTGACTCAATAGGAAAGAGTAGACTCAATCTAAGGAAGACATGACCTTGCTGAAAAAAGGGACTCGAGCTAACCCAAATGACTCTTGAAAACTCAAGATAAGTACTCATACGAGTTTGATTAGGACTGAGGACTGAGATATTGCTTATAACCGGTAGGATTGAAGCACTATGATCTTTAAAGAACAACACTGGATGATGTTGAGAAATTTTGAGGTCATTTCTGACTGTTTGACTTGATATTGACGTTTACTCTAACTGACCGGATTTACAGCCCTAGCTAGACGATAGACGATTGAGCTTAGATACAATGATAACCCTTAAACCTCTTTGAAGGTGAATATAACCAATTTCAGTGTCACCCCCTTGATAACATTTTAAATGAACCCTGAGATTTTATTGAATTTTGTGCACCAATCCATTAAAAAATTAATCCATTCAATGATTATTCAGAAGAAAAATAATTATGTTGCACTCTTGAAAAATATTAGAAAATAATGTTTTTATTTCACAAATCTGATTATTTTTTTGCAACATTTTTTGGTAGTTTTCCAAGGTCCATAAAAACTTTTCATGCAAAAATAGATCTTTTGCAAATTATTTTTCCTTCTTTTTCTTTTCTTTTGGAAAACATTTTCTTCTGGAAAATATTTTTTCTCTGGAAAATAGTTTTTAATTTGGAAAGTATCTTCTCGTGGAAAATATTTTTTGGAAAACATTTTTTCTTAGAAAACATTTTTTTTTAGAGAATAATACTTTTTTTGGAAAACACTTCTTTTGGAAAATATTTTTTCTGGAAAATACTTTCCCTTTGTAAACTATTTTTCTTCTTTGAAAATTTGATTTCTATTTCGATTTAAATGGCCCGGTCCATCAGGATCGAGTTGGGCTGGGTCATTTGTCAGAGATGGATTTTTTATTAGGTCGGTGCACCCATTTTGATTTTCAAAAATAACATTTTTTATCCTTGAGGACAATCATACACTCTGATCTCATCATTCACATACATCCATTTCATCATTCACATGCATTCTGATCTCATCATTCACATACATTCATATCAATCACAAAGTCTCATAAAATTCCATTCAATGAACAACCCGGGAACATCCAAGATAAGTTCGAGTCGTGACCTACTGGGAAGGTTTCTAGACTCTAAGCTTACTACGTGCAATGCATTTTTATCTAGCCACCCTTGCCCAAGCACACCTATATACCTTTCGATACGTGGTGACTTGGTTTGATATACCGTGTAGGTGATAATCTAAAACCTCAATTCACTTCTCTGAAGTCAAAAACAGCCAGTTTGATCTCCAGTTGAGAGGTGGCGCATAATGCTGAGCAAGGGCCCACTTAAATACCTCTCGTCTAGAATAGACGTAGTCTATCCCCCTCGTACAGTAGGGTACAGCGGGGCAAGATCTTGCTTAGGCACCGGTTTTGACCAAGAAGTGCAATTGATATACTTAGACTATCTTTTATACCTACGGGTACGAGTCAAGAGTTGTAGCTTTCATAAAGGGTTTGGCACCCCACGAGGGGACCGACCACGTACTAGTACTACGTTGGCAATCGGGACATGTGACTGTGTGGCTTACAATAGGTCAAAGGCTCAGGTCGCTCCAGCCTGGGTGCATCAACATACTTCTCAGAATCACCTGATCAGATGGTATTGATGCCCCCAGTTTGATATACCCTAAGGTACGTGACTAGAGTTGTGGGTTTCATGAATGACGTCGCATCTCCGAAGAGACCGGGCCACGCACTAGTGCCACGTTGGCTAAATGGGACGTGTAAGTGAGTAAAACAGTAAACGTGCATGTGGTGTGCGCAAAACAGGGTGGGGTGTGCCCGGGACCTTTTTCAAACTTGAATAAAGCAACCCGGGAACACCGATAATTAGTTTGGGTCGTGACCTATAGGAAGGCTTCTAAACTCTAGGTTTACTACGTGCAATGCAATTTATCTGGCTACCCTTGCCCAAATACACCTATATACCTCTCGATACGTGGTGACTTAGTTTGATATCCCGTATAGGTGATAATCTAAAACCTCAACTCACTTCTCTGAAGCTAAAAACAGCCAGTTTGATCTCCAGTTGAGAGGTGGCGCACGATGCTGAGCAAGGGCCCACTTAAATACCTCTCGTCTAGAATATACATAGTCTATCCCCCTCGTACAGTAGGGTACAGCGGGGCAAGATCTCGCTTAGGCACCGATTTTGACAAAGAAGTGCAATTGATATACTTAGATTATCTTTTACATACCTATGGGTACGGGTCAAGAGTTTTAGCTTTCATAAATGGTTTGGCATCTCACGAGGGGATCGACCACGTACTAGTACTACGTTGGCAATCAGGACATGTGACTGTGTGGCTCACAATAGGTCAAAGGCTCAAGTCGCTTCAGCCTGGGTGCATCAATATACCTCTCAGAATCACCTGATCAGACTGTATTGATGCCCCAGTTTGATATACCTTAAGGTACGTGACTGGAGTTGTGGTTTTCATGAATGACATCGCATCTCCGAAGAGACCGGGCCACGCACTAGTGCCATGTTGGCTATATAGGACGTGTAAGTGTGCAATGCAATAATATAAACGTGCTAGTGGTATGTACAAAGTAGGATGGGGTGTGTCCGGGGCATTTTTTCAAATAAATGGGCCCGTGGGCCTGATCAAACCATACAAGAAAAAACAGATATTGATCATGAAATAGAAAAAATATCCATATCATTCAATTCAAGATCAAAGCATGCACATCTCATGTGTATATCAATTTAGATCATGGCATTTCAGATAATCAATCAACAAAGATCATGGTAAAATAAAACGAAAGTGATCAATCAAGATGACACACAAACATTAAGATAGGCAAAATTTTTTTTTTTTTTTTTAAATATGAACAAAAGAATTTTTTTTTTTATGGTCCAACCGAGGATCGTTTTGGGTGACCCAAAATAAAATTGAGATTTTAACTAATATTGAATCGAGGATGGCACGATAGTTGTTGAGATAGAGTACGATGACCTTTTTTTTTTTTCATAAATGTTACTCAACAAAACTTCTCAATGAGAAGTTAAGTTACTTTGATTACCACTTCAAGATTCCAAATTCTACAAAAAATCATTGGGCTCTCGTGATTAATAATCCAATATCATAGCCTTTTAGATTTGATGGAAAGGACTTGGACCAAAAGAGAAAAAATCAATTCTAAAAAGTGAGAAATTTATGTCCAAGGTTTTGAAAATTCAAATCTAAAAATCAAAGTTCGAAAGGAAAATTAATTTAAAACAATTTTCTTGAAACTTTTCCTTTAAAAATTTTCAGAATTTCATCCGCCACAAGCATGTGGCGTTTGATCATCTTTTTGAGTGCCACGTGGTGAGATCAATGACTCTTAGCAAGAAAGGAATCGTACTAAATAAGACTAGCCTTTTCTTATAGATATCAAAAAATTAGTGTTGTCGAAAGTATGGAATGGAGATCCATGCTAAAGTTCAAAACATGATCTAACGGCACATGGTTACAACACACAAAATTCTGAGATTTTAGAAATATAAAAGTCAATTTTCATTGTTGAATTTCAATTTTAAATTTGGGGGATCATAACCATCCATTTTTGACACCCGTGATCAAAATCAAAAGAGTTTTTTGTTCTGAATTTTTCTTTTAAAATGGAGATTTTCCATTAAATACAAAAAACAGTGATGTGGGATTTTTAATTTGATAATCCAAGTGGATCTAATGGCACTTAGTAAGATTTTAATCTTGCTATGTGAGTCATGATAGCATGGCTCATAAAGAGGCCAATGAAAATATAGAAGTTTTTCATAATCAAAAAGTTCTCACGTGATTCATAAACTTAGGCAAAAAAAACCAGCGTCTATGTTCAACTAGTTCCAACTACTGACATTAAAGAAGGTAAGTGGAGTACCATCTAACAGTATCAGCATAAACTAACAAGCCAATAAAGAAAAATCTCAATGAGAAATAATAATGTTCTTCATGCCACAACCCCCCTTTCAAGTAAAAACGTATCCATCAGACTAGCTCAGCAGTTTATTAAGGCCCGGCAATCCAATTAAAATCTACCAAAAAAACATTAGCCGCGTGGCTTTCGCCCAAATATCATCTATGTTTATTCTGAAACAGAAAAGACTCATAATGGACTTCTATTTTTTCTAATTGATGATAACTACCCCTTGAGTTAAACATACCAAAATTAGCCAACATGAGACGCAAAATATCATGGTTGCTGTAAATACAGTCATTTAATGATGTTTCAAATTTTATAAGGAAAACCTGAATATGTTTACTGTGTAGCAAACTTCAAAACAAGATTGTGATGCATAGATAGGTCTGCCAATAAGTAAATCCATTTCTCTGTCTCTTTTTTCTTTCACCATTCTTGTTGTTGCTTAACAACACACATGCACCTTTTTTTCGTTTATATATGTTGCTGCCATTGTTGTTAATCTCAAGAAACCCAACAAATAAATGAGGGAGAGAGAGAGAGAGGGAGAGGAAGGAGAAAGAGAGAGAGAGAGAGAGAGAGAGAGAGAGAGAGAGACGTCTCACTCTCTCTGCTGATTTTCGTTTTTGTTTTCTGTTGGAGAAGGAGATAAAAATAGCAGAAACGGATTTCTGCTAATGGCACACCACACGTAAAAAAAAAAATTTTGTTTCCAATTTTTTTTTCTTGGAATTCTCTCCTCATCACGAACAACATTAAAAAAGGCACTTTTTTTGTTTCTTAGCTCATCACCCACAAATAACTTATTTTCACAACTTATCGCCCATGCATATTAACGTGCTAAAAAAAATTCATCCAAGATTTTTTTTTTTTTTTAAAAATTCATAACTCTCATCCCAACCACCATCATTCCGTCCTCAATTCATAACTTTCAATATATAGGGTCACCAAAAAGTGACCCCCAATTAGATAAAAAAAACAAAAATATAATATCCAAAGCCAAATAAATGATCCACAATCAAGTCATAGAAAGAAAAATAAACGAATAAAATAAATCAAACTAAATAATAAAAAAAACTAGGTCATCCTGGCAATGCTTCCATACCTGGGGTTTTTCAAGTCTAATCCTCAATAATCCCCAGTGGAGTCGCCACTGAAAGCGCCCTCGATCCGCGGGGTGCACGAATCCGCTTTTGACTCTTGAGATTTGGGAGTCGCCACCTAGTTATTACGGTTTAGGAACCAATCATTGACTCTAAAAACAAAGACAACTAATAAAAAGTGCCCTCGATCCGCGGGGTGCGCGGATCCGCTTTTGACCCTTGAGGTTTGGGAGTCGCCACCTAGTTATTATGGTCTAGGAACCAATTTCACCCTACAATGGATAAAAAGAACTAATCTACTATAGAAATCTGAATCCGGGGATCATGTTACGGGGTTGGAAGGTGTTAGGCACCAACCCCGCTCGGCCAATGCCGGTCTCTACTTATCCCAAATATAACTACATCGCTAATGATAAAACCTAGATTAAAAAAATAATAAAAAAAAACCTTACCTTCGATCTGCAAAAGTACTATTCCCTCAGATCTGAAAAACAGTTCCTTGTACCGTACTCTTTGCTTCGTTTTGTCTCCGGATTTGATTTCTGATCTCCGAGGCAAGATGTCTCCTTCTTGGATCTGGATGCTTTGAATTTGTGGTGGATTTTTGGGATGTTTTTGGGAGGTTTTTGGGTGTTTTTTAGGCTAAAATCGGAGTTGGGGTGTTTGGGAAGGAGTTGGGGCTCCAAAATTAAGGTTTTGGAGGGGTTGTGGAGGCTTCTTCACCTACTTTTTCTAGGGTTTTTCTTTGATACGAAAATAGGGTGTGGAGGCTCCTATTTATAAAGTTTTTAAAAGCATTTAGGGTTTGATTAGGGTTTCTTTTAGGGTTTCAATTAGGGTTTTGACTTAGTCTTTAGGGTTTTAGGGTTTTGACTTTAGTCTTATGAGATTGACTTGATTAGTTTTAGATTAGGGTTTGGATTTAGGATTTTGACCTTAGTCTTATGAGATTGACTTGATTAGTTTAGATTAGGGTTTTGATTTAGGGTTTTGACCTTAGTCTTATGAGATTGACTCGATTAGTACCTTGACTTCAGTCTTGCTTGATTGACTTTAATTTTGACTTCAGTTTCACTTGATTGACTTTAATACCTTGACTTCAGTCTTGCTTGATTTACTTTTAATTTTTGGAGAACCCCCTTCTATTATATCTTTAATTCTTTGGACCCCCAAATGGAGGGGTCCTTAAAGAAATATCCCACGAACCCTCAATAATTTTACCCGAAAGTCCGATTGATCAATTTTTTAGGTTCAAATTTTTAAATTAATTTTTAATGTTTTACTTAATTATTTAATGTTTTACTTTAATTATTTAATGTTTTATTTATTAATTTCGAATTTTTTAATTATGAAAATTATGAAATTACCATTTTGCCCTCGGAGAGGATTTTTTACGTTTTAAGTCGTTTTTCAATGTTTCAGGATGTTTTGGAATCAGTTTTTCGTAAGGAATTTAATGGGAATGTTGGTTTTTGTCATTTATGAAGTTTTTTGTATGAAATGATTGTGAACTTTATGAGGGGTATTTTCATAATTTTGTCAAATTTTGTGAAAATTGGCGAAGTGGTTTACTTGGTTTCGATTTGTTGTTTAATGTGTTTGAGTGGGTTTTCCTAAGCATAATGCAGGCTCTAGGGTTGTTTTGATGAGGGGGGTAATTTGGTAATTTTAGTGATTTTTATCGTGAAGCTTCTTTTTGATTTGCAAGATGATGATTTCTATGTTTCTGGGGTCGTATTTTCCTAGCGTAGCGTGGTTTCTAAGTTTTGTCAGTTCGAGATACCTCATCCGGATTTCTGAAACATATCTGGTAACAAAATAAAGCATTGGAATAGACATCGATCATTGGGAACCTTTGCGATCGGGTCGACGAGTTGATTAATCAGGCGAATGCAAAAATGGGGTGTTTACAGGTACGTATTCCGTCACTGCCTCTTTTCCTTAGAACTTTCTGCTTTTTATCGTTTTCACTTGGTCGATGTTCTAGCTTTTAGGTCGATGATCTTCTTCGTCTTCGAGAGGGCTACGGTGTGATCGAGGCTCAGGCGGCGTGGGCAGTGGAGATGAAGAATCGGTAGAGGGCCTTTAGAGCTGAGGTGGAGGAGCAGGCTGCTCGGATTGAGGAGCAGGAGGCTCGCCTAGAAGCGCTGGCTGCCAGGATTCATAAGCTGGAGCTGGAGATGTCTCTACGGGAGTCTCGTTTCCAGGCGGAGATGGTATGACACTTTCTGTTTCTTTTTCCCATTCTTATGTAGACTGTACCATATTTTTCATCTGTTCTGATTGATTTTCTAATGATCTTCTCAGGATTACTATCGACGTCGAGATGGAGTGAGCACATCTACACGCCCTCCGACACCTCCTAGGGTAAGTATTTCCATTTTAATCATTCATTTTCCTACATATTCTTTATATATCTCTGCCTGTATTTTGATCTGTTTTGTTTTTCTTTTCTCAGGCCTCCCCTTCCACCGAACCCTCCATTTCGGGTGTTGATCTTACGGGGACCACAGAGCAGGATGCTGCCTTGGATGCAGAGCTCTTCTTCACGGATTCTGAGAGACGACTGCAGATGCATGGTCTACCTTCTTCCAGGGTGTTGGGCTCTGGTGTTGTGGCTGGGTCTTTTTCTGGAGCGGTTCCGGAGACTCAGAGTGCTCGGGACGATGCTTTTCCCCCTTCGATTTGATTTTGTTCCTTGCAAACATGTAGATATTCTTGTATTAGAGTCAGACATATTTAAAATTTTGTATGTATATGCGGTTATGTTTATATTTTCTCAATATTTGTTGTACCATTATGATTATGTGTGCAATTAAATCAGGCGCCCCCCCCCCCCCACGAGCTTATTGGGAACGATATCGACCATCAAGGCCTTCGAGGTCTCATGAGTGTTTGTGAGTTAGGAGTGGGTAAAGGGTGCGATTAGGGTCCAAAAGACCCTTTGAGTGTATTCTTGAGTGGTGTAAGCCATTTGGGGACCCATGGTAAGTGAGGTGGTTCTTGGAGGCCTGATCTGGCCCACTATGATCTTGGCGAGTTCCTACGTGCCCGATTTTTTTTTTTAGAGCTTTCGAGAGTTTTGAACGCATTTATTGAGCACGTAGGAGTTTACACTATTTTTCGTGTGATTTTGAGGTTTCGAGACATGAGGTGGCTTGTTACGTGGTCCCGAGTTTCTCAGAACTCAATTGATTCATGGTCTCAATGTTTAAAACGTTCTGGTCCATGTTTTTAACACGGATAAGCTTTACCAAGCTTTCATTCGTGCTCCCAGCACGGATAGGGCTTTTTGGATTTCATCCGTGCCTCAAGAACGGACAAGTCATATCTTTCCTTATCCGTATTTGTAATACGGATAAGCTGGCATTGATTTTATCCGTACTTTAGGCACGGATAACTCCACTTTAACTTTATCCATGTTCACAATGCTGACCAACACAATTTACTCCATGCTTTAAGCCTGTTTCATCATCAATTTTGCCCTAACATTTCACTTTTCATGATTTTACTTCCCTCTTTCACATTGTAAGTAGATTTTTGCTCTCCTTCTTCCTCAAAGCTTCTCTTCAAGCTCCATGGAGGTGCCCTCTACTCTTCCCAACTTGAAAAGGTATGGCATTGTCGATCCTTTCTTGACTAGTTGGATTGATAGCATGGATAATGATGAAAAGGCTCAATGGTGTTTGAATAAGTTGGGATTTACTATTTCCTTGCCCAAGGTCCCATTGCAATGGGACTTGATCGAGGCAATACTAGGGTATTGGATCCCCGAGCTCAATCTCTTTCGATTTAGGAAACATGAAATGACTCCCACTATTGAGGAGTTTGAAGTGTTATTGGGGTTTTAAAATATCAGGTGCGGTTGTAATTCCACTCTTGCGTGATGGGTATCGAAGCGAGACTTTCGACTTCTTGGGGATAAACCATAAGTTTTTGAAGATTTCGGATGGTGGATCAATTTTGAAGACAATGTCTAAATCCTTCTTGATTGAACGTCTCACGGATCCCTCGAAGTCGTTGATTCACTTTAATACTCTCACTTTGATGGTAGTGAGTCAACTCTTATTTCCTAGTGGCGGAGACATCATGGACCTTTCTCTCATTCATGTGATTCAACAAGTCCGGGAAGGAAGCCGACTGGTATCGATGCTTTTGAGTGAGATGTTCCAATTTTTCACGATTTGTCTTCCGATCGTGATCGAAATTTTCGAGGATGTCCTCCACTCTTGTAGGTAAATTCTGAACTTAGCTTAGTTTTAAATTTAAGTTATATTCATTAGTTTCCAAAGTTTAGAATACACCTGTTATTGTAGCTTTGGTTTATGGATCATCTGGCTTCAACTAAAGTTGTTAATCGCCTGTTTTGCGTTAATGCGGATTTTGTACTTATGATGTCGAAACGAATTGCTCCCATCATCTCAGGTGGCAAAGAAGAGTGGTATTCCTTTATCGGCAACCTTGATGATAAAGAAGTGAGGTGAGTCGGTGTCTTCCAACCTCGAGGGTCTCCTGTGATTGCATTTGATGATGCCCATTTTCTCGTTTTGATTGGTCTTCACGGGACAACTCATTATATACCACTTCGGGTTCTCCGACAGTTTGGTCATGATCAGGGTGTGTTCATCCTCGAGGATTTTAATGAGTTGGTTGGTCCTTTGTCGCTTACACTTCTAAGTCGACTCGTAAAAGAATGGAGTTGAGTCGAGGTTCTAAGTCGACCCATCTTCGCAGCACACCTATTCCCGGCATACTTACATTGGATTCGAGAACTCATCTCTGGGAGGCCTTCGGTGTCGATAGTTCCTCGAACACGCCCAGGTGCTTCATCCTTCTTTGATTATCAAAATCGAGTGGAAGAGTCTCAGACTGATCATCGAAGAATTCAGGCTATCTGGCTTAAATCCGAGAAGAAGATACAAAAAGAGATTGTTCGACTGACATCTGCCCTTGCTGAGTCTAGATCTAGTGATAGTGGCGAAGTGGCTAGGCTTCGAGTTCAAGTTACTGAGTTGAGGGATCGACTTGCCTAGTGTCCTCATTTTGAGGACTTTGCAACATATTTGGTGAGTTGTGATGCTTTAGATGTCGAAAAAGTGATAATGAGCCAAGCTGCCCAGATTCGTGCTTTGGAGAAACGCCTTGACTCATTTTTCATTTCTTACCATGATATTTGATCGACTGCGTTGTATTCCCATCTTTTGTATTTTCTTGTCATTATTTGAATGTATGCAAAATGTTAAAAGATTAATGCAAAATTTTTCTTCTTGAAAACACGAAGTTTTGTTGAATGAGACCTAGATTTGTCATCATTGGCCAAAATAGTAGTTTTTATTTTGAAATTTTGTGAAATATCTTTATCATATGAGTAAGATAAATTCAGAGTTTGTAAAATCTTTGGTTGTGATGATTTTGATATTTTTGCCAAACACAAGGGATACAAATGTCAATTGCTCTTTTGGTTCCTTTAGAGTCATCCCTTGTGCCCTGGTATTAGAAGATTGTTATCAGCATGGGATAGATTTTTTTTCGTTCACAGTTTATACTCTTGCGAGTCAGGAGTTTTTTTTTTACCCTTATTGCCCCTGGCGTCAGTTGCGATTTTCACCAGACCCGATTTCTACTTTTTTGCGCATCGATGTCCTTTTTGGGATTTTCATCTTGTCGGTGGCTTTAATCTTGCCATAAGCTGATTCTTTTACTCATAGAGCCCTTTCAGATTTTCACTATGCCCTTTCAGACTATATTTGTATTTTTTTTTAGATTTTTACATTACAGTTCTTGCTTGGAGTCTCTATGTATTTGTGGCTTGGTGACTCAAGTTGAGCTGCGAGATAGGTGACTCTACTCTTGTAGTGGCACTTTTTCTTAAGTAGCAGATCTAGATTCCCCTCTCGAGTTTGCTGACGACTATTTGTGGTTCGGCAACTCAAGTTGAGCCGCGAGATTAAGTACTCTATACTTCAAGTACTCTTTTTTTTCGAATATCCGACCTGGATTCCCCTTTCAAGTCTTCCAACGACTACCAAGACTTTGAGGTCCGGACCAAGTCGCAAGATCATTGATGCTGCCATTGTCATTGTGTTGCCCTAGAACATTCCCTATTAGAAAGGATTTTTAGTGGGACAAAACGTTTGCTTAGGCTTATGGTAGTGGAAGGATACAAAAAAGGTTAAGGTAGGGTCTTAGTTTATCTAAAGTGGGCTAGACATGGGGTTCGTCTATTTTTATTTCGAAAAGGTGATCTATGTTTCCTCCCAGCGTCTTTCGAACTTGTTTAGGTTGGAGATTTTGGGTCGAGCTCAGATCAAATGTCCGAGTTTTTGACTTTTTTGATTTTTTTATATTTTTAACCATTCACAGTTTATCTTCATGTGGGCTAGGAGTAATTTGATGCTTTTAATTTTTCTGATTTTCTTCTCTTTTGTCTTTTTTTTTATTTTTTTTTGTAGTTGTTAACTTGCCATAGTCTTAGGTTTAATAAATGAACGTGATGGCTCAAAAGGGTTGACTAGGGTTGATAGTTGGTTCAGGATTACAAAGATGGCCTTCCATCATCTCAAGGTTAGTTTTTTAGGCATAGTATTTCTTGACAGTGTCAGCATTGATCGGTTGCGAGAAGACTTGTCCGTCCATTTCTATAAGGATCAGAGCTCCTCCTCTCATTACCTTTTATACGATGAACGGTCCCTCATAGTTTGGTCGAAACTTTCCTCTAGCATCTTCTTGGATTGGCAAAATTTTCTTCAGAACAAAGTCTCCTAGCAAGAAATCTCTAGGTTTGATTTTCTTATTGTAGGCACGAGCTATTCGTCTTTGATAGATCTGTCTGTGGCAGATGGCTACAAAGCACTTTTCTTCAATCAAATTCAGTTGATCAAATCGAGCCTGAATCCATTCAGCTTCATCCAACTCTGCTTCTTTTAAGATCCGGAGGGAAGGAATCTCGACCTCTACAGGTAAAACTACTTCCATTTCATAGACCAATGAATACGGAGTTGCCTCAGTCGAAGTTCTGAATGAGGTTCGATAGGCGTGGAGTGCAAAAGGCAACATGTCATCTCAATCTATGTATGTAACTGCCATCTTCTCAATAATTTTTTTGATATTCTTGTTGGCTGCCTCGAATGCTCCATTCATTTTAGGTCTGTAGGATACAGAGTTGTAATGAGTGATCTGGAAGTTTTCACACATCTTGATCATATCTTTGTTTTTGAAGTTCTTAGCATTGTCAGTTACCAATCTGTTGGGAAGTCCATACCAGCAGATGATGTTATTCTTGACAAATTTCAAAACGTTGTTTTTCGTGATGTTAGCGTATGAGGCAGCTTCTACCCATTTTGTAAAATAGTCGATAGCAATGAGAATGAAGCAGTGTCCATTGACAGCTTTTGGCGAGACCTAACTGATGACGTCCATGTACCAAAGTGAGAAAGGCCAAGGGGGTGGTCATGTTATGCAATTTTGATGGCGGAGCATTGATCTTGTTGGCATAAATTTGACACAGATGGCATTTGCGGATATGCTGATAGCAGTCACTCTCCATTGTCGATCAATAGTATCCCATCCTCATGATTTTCTTAGCAAGCATGTGACCATTCATGTGGGGTCCATAGACTCCACCGTGTAGAGTCTCGATTCGTTTCTATTTCTGCCACACATTGAAGTAAGACATAGTGGTACGATTTCTTGTACAGAATATCGTTACTCAAGAAGAATTTCCCCGCCAATTTTTGAATAGTCCTTCGATCATTCGGCGTTGCATCTGAGGGGAGGGTTCGATCTTCGAGATATGCCTTGATGTCTGAGTACCATGGCTTTTCTTCAGATTCCTCTATTTTGACAGGTAGATAGTAAATTGGTTTGTCTTAAATTCCAATCTCGATCGGATAGATGGCTAGATCTTCCGAGATACTGATCATAGAAGCAAGTGTAGCCAGTACATCTGCAAACTGATTCTTAGCTCTCGACATGTATGTGAATAAAATCCTATCAAAGCACGAGCTTAGTTCCTCCAAATACTAGTGATAAGGGACCAGTCTCTACTCTCAGGTCTTCCATTCTCCAGTCGTCTGATAGACTACTAAGCTTGAATCTCCGAAAACATTGATCTCATCTACCTCAAGATCTAGTGCTGCTTTCAACCCTGCTATGCATGCTTCACATTCAGTCTCATTGTTAAAATATTGGAACTTCAGTCTGATTGCAATTAGCATGTGGGACCCATCTGGCTTGATCAAAACTGCCCTTATTCCGTTTTCTTTCTGATTAACTACTCTGTTAAATACATTTTCCAGCCTGGTTCCTCATCATCGTCCTCAACCTCAGTGATCAGTATGGCTTCATCTGAAAAGTTCGTCTTTAATGGCTTGTAGTCAGGTAACGGGTGCTCGACTAGGTGGTCGGCGAGTACTTACCCTTTGATGGCTTTTTGAGTGACATAGGTAATGTCAAACTCAGATAATAATAATTGCCACTTCGTTGTTCGACCTGTTAATGTTGGTTTCTTGAAAAGGTACTTCAGGGGGTCCATTCTGGCAGTAAGCATAGGTGAGTAACTAAGCAAATAGTGATGTAGTCGTTGAGATTCCTAGACTAGTGCACAACAAGTTTTCTCAAGCATTGAATATTTTTCTTCGTACTAGGTAAATTTATTGCTGAGATAGTAGATGACTAGGTTTTTCCATCCTGATTTATCATGTTTTCCTAACACACACACCATTGACGTTTCTTGCACTGAGATGTACATCAGTAGGGGTCGCCCTGGAGTAGGAGGGACTAGGACTGGTGGATTGAGTAGATATTACTTGATCTTATCGGATGCCTCTGACAGTCTTTGTTCCATTTCTTCGGCGTGTCCTTCCTAAATAGCTTGAAGACTGGCTCACAGATGGGCGTGAGCTGAGTAATAAAATGGCTAATATACTGTATTCTTCCCAAGAATGCCCGAACATCTCTTTCTGAAATGGGTGCTTTAATCTCGAGGATATACTTGGTTTTTGTCAAATCTATCTCGATGCCTCTTCTGCTGACAATGAACCCTAGTAGCTTGCCCAATGTTGCTCCGAATACACACTTTTTCGGGTTGAGCCTTAAACTGTACTTTCTGAGCCTGTCGAACAACTTCTTGAGATTTACCAGATAGTCTTCTTCTATACCGGATTTAACGATCATGTTGTCTACATAGACTTTTATTTTCTTATGAATCATATCATAAAACAAGGCAGTCATTGCGCGCTGGTAAGTCGCCCCTGTATTCTTCAACCCAAATGGCATAATTTTGTAGTGGAAAGTACCCCATGGTGTGATGAATGCAATTTTCTCCTGGTCTTCTTCTGCCATTTTTATCTGATTATAACCTGAGAAGCCATCAATAAACGAGAACATGCGTTTCCTGCTGTACTGTCGACTAGAGTGTCTATATGTGGTAGTGGAAAATCATCCTTAGGACTGGCTTTGTTCAGGTGTCGATAGTCAACATTCATGCATACCTTCCCATCTTTTTTGGGCACTTTTACAATGTTAGCTAACCACTCAAGGTATGTAGAAACTACAAGGAATCCTGTTTCGAACTGTTTCATGACCTCATCTTTGACCTTGAGGGCCCATTTTGGTTTTAGCCTTCTCAGTTTCTACTTCATCGGTTTGCTTCCCAAGGCAATTGGTAGCTTGTGTACAATAAGATCTGTATCTAAACTCGACATATCCCTGTACAACCATGCGAAGACATCCTGATACTTTCGTAAGAGTTCGACCATTTTTTCTTTTTACTACGACGTTAATAAGGCTCCGATCTTGATGATTCGTGAGTCCTCTTCGATACCAAGATTGATTGAATCTGTATCCTCAATGTTTGGCTGAACACCTTTCTCGAGACATTTTACCAAGTCTTTGATTTCTTTAGGCGGGTACTCCATTTCGTCCTCAGACTCTTCTTCGATCCCCATGAGGTCGAAGTCGAGTTCAAGATTGAAATCATACTTGTCCCTTTCAAATTCTGTCTTATTTAGGTACTCATTTGATCGAGACAGATCCCTTGAAAGCTTTTTTTTTGTTTTTTGGAAAATATCTATTTTTAGCAATTTTGAAAGGTTTTTTATTTTTATCTTTTGAGAAATTTTTGATTGAATAATATTTGATTTTTTGTTGTTTTTTGGACACCTGAAATAAGAACAATCATGCAAATTCATTAGTAAAGATAGGGAGCCCTCAAAACAGTCTTTACCCGAGGATGAAGGCTCGTTATGATCCTCGGGCAAACTAGATTCGTTTAACGGCATTTTTCTTTTAGGCCTCAGCAGCCTCGAGGGTTAATGGGAATTCCTCCCAATTGTTCAGAACTTCCCCTTCTCTGAGGGGGCTACTGAGATGAGAGAGTGATTTGTTTGATGGTTTGGTCGGTGGTTCGGAGATGACCATGATCTCCGATTGATTGTTGTCAGAGTTGGGCATAGTTCCTCTAAAGTTTGGTGGGATGATGACTGATGCCCAGTCAATGCCAATGGGGAAGGGTGATTCTTTCTCTTGGCTCGTGGTGATTTCCACTTTTGTGGATTCTGGAGTGATCTCTAATAGACTTTCATCAGAATCCCCATTGAATAAGACATCAATGCCTTCTATGAAGGATGATCAGGACTTAACGACTGAGTCTTCTTGAATGTGCAGAGGTTTGAGATTTACCGCTTTCAATTTTTTTACTGGTTTTGTCAGCAATGGTTCTGATAGACTGTCGGGTCTGACCTGAGATTTCGAGAAGCTAACGCTGATATGAGGGACATTACCCAGATTCCAAACATTTAGTTCACGATTTTATTTTCTGGCTAATTGAAGCTCTCTCTTTTTGTCGTTCATATCCGATATATCCTTTTTCGTGGGCCTAAACCCCAAATCGAAATAAGGAGTGTGTTTATTTTCTTCGACTGGTGTAGCTTTCCCTTTTCCTCTCGGTCCCAACCCTTGTCTGGGTCAGTAACCTACTTTCTTCAAAACCGGTCTGATCATCAGATTTGCCCTTGATAACTCTACTTTCTCTTTTTCCTTCCCTTTTTCAACATGATTAACAAAAGTAAATTGATAGGAGTGGTATAACACTTTTTCCTTCATCATCTCAATGTCAATGAATGGAACATCCGTAGCTCTCCCAGCTGGAACAAGTTCTCTGCCAATACTGATATCATCCTCTGTCCCATGATGAATTTGACTCTTTGGTGCAAGGAGGAAGGTACAACCCCTGCTATGTGAATCCATGGTCTACCCAGCAATAAGTTAAAGGGTGTCGGTATTTTCATAACCTCGAATGTTACCTCAAAGGTGCAAGGACCTATAGTAATAGGTAGGTCTACCTCTCCCAAGAAATCTCTTCTCGAACTGTCGAATTCTCTAACGACCTTATTGTTGGGTTTGACATGCGACCAGTCCATATTGAGTTTTTGGAAGGTTTCTAGAGGACATACGTTGAGGGCTGAGCCATTATCGATTAATAATCTAGCAACCATCATGCCCTTGCACATGACCATGATATTTAGTAGCTCGACGTGTCCTCGCCCCTCTGGTATGAATTCACTCTCTGTGAAAATGATGGCATTGGGAGCCATGATTTGTCCGACTGTTTGTTCTAGCTATGCGGGTGAAGTGGTCGAAGGTACATGTGATTTTCCCAGGACCCTCAATAGTACCTCTTGATGTTCCTCAGATTTTTGTAAAAGACCCAGAATGTTGATCTGAGCAAGCTGTTTGTTCAGTTGGTCCACTATATTATGCTCACTCTTGCGAATGAGCTTAATGAAGTCTGCTGCTTCTCTATTTGTCACTTTTGCCCCTTCCTTTTCCTTGTCATCTTCGTCTGCCTTGCCTTTCTCTTTTTTTCCTTTTCTTTTCATCCTCTTCCTTTGTCCCCTTTGTTGTTTCTTTTACCTCTTCTCTGATACTTACCACTTTGATTGGTATTTTCTGACATCTCCCTGCTTTTGTCATGTGACCAATGTCGGCCACCATTGCCCTTTTCATTGTCTCGACCCTTGTTGACATGGTGATGGTTGTCTTGTAGCTCTAGGGGATGACTTGGTTAGAGCTATATGGGAATGATTTTGATGAATGTATGGTCATTGGAGGTGGATCAGGTTTTATACTAAGAATGAGGGGTGGTGGTGATGATTTGGATGTGGTGGTGATAGGAGGAGCTAATTGAGGAGTTGATGAAGTGTAGGGGATCATAAGTAGTGGTCGAGTGGATGAAGTGTAAGGTATGTAAAGGGGTGGTCGAACTGTATTTTGGGAACTTGGTAATGTATAAGGTATGATGAGAGGTGGTTGAGTGGTAGCATTGGCATCTTGATGAGTGGGATGGAAGGTGAGGTCAGCCAATATGAGAGGCAATTGTGAATTTTGAGATGGATTTGTTGTGTAGTGATTGACTGTGTTAACCATTGACGTCTCTGATTCATTTGTTAAGTGGACCTTGATTTTTGACCCAATAGGGGCTATTAAAGTAGACGGATTGAAATTGAATTCTCCGAGATTGACATTTACCCTGTGCCCACTCCCCTCTCCATTGTGAGTAGGTAGGGGGTTTTGATTGATGTTCTGTTGCTGGGGTGGATCGGTAGGTCCATCTAGGATGAGAGCCTTCTTATTGATCAAATTTTGTACCTAATGTTTGAGTTGCTAGGATTGATCTATAGAGTGCCCTGGTGCACCCATATGAAATTCGTAGAACAAATTGGGGTTATACCCTGGCCTTTTGGCAGCTTCAGGATTTGGTGGACGTTTTACAAGATATTCGCCCCTGAGACAGATTTGCAATAATTCAGAAATTTTCATAGGTAGTATGGTAAACACCCTATTTACCTTGTTGGGTTGTGCCTGCTGGTTCTATCCATATATTGGTGCCTGCTGTGCGACTGGTGGAGGATTTGCCCTGAATTGGTTTTGAAGTGTAGGATTCCTAGCTGGTGGTGCTGGTGCCCATGAAGTTGATGGCACTTGTGGTCTTGGTACTGGTGAAAGGATGAAGAGGGGTCGGTTTGACTGTATGTTGTTAACTTGTGGTTCTTCCCTCTTCTTTCCCGTAGGCACTGGCTTTCTTTGAGAAGGGATTCCTGTTGTTGTCCCTAGACTTGTGAAATCAAATATCAGACCGGTTCGGATCCCGTCCTCGACCCGGTCTGCTACTTGTACTAGATTCGAGAATGTGCATGTGGTGTGCCCCACCAGATGAATATAAAAGGCATGCCCTAGTGTCGAGATAAACATGGTGTTCATCTTTTGCTCGATCATTATAGGCCTTACTTGTGAGGCTGGCTTTAGCCATCTCTGTGCATACTCTTTCACCGTTTCCTGTTGCTTTCTTGTCATCTTGACCATGTCGTTCCGATCTAAACCAATATCTGTATTGAACCAGTAATTTTGCCAGAACATCTCAGCTAAGTCCTGCCAGTTCTTAATGAGTGTGTGGTCCAATCCAGAGAACCATTTGAGTACTGGTCCCGTTAGACTCCTCTGAAACAACTGCACTAGCAGTCTATCATCCTCGCCATATTGGCACATAGATCCATAGTATGATTTCAAGTGTAACAGTGGGCACCCCACTCCATTATACTTTTTGAACTCTGGATACTTGAACTTGACTGGTTATTGAGCATTGGGGTAGAAACAGAGGTCCTTGAACCGAGTCCCACTCATCGTGTTGAGGATGTTTATTCTTCTCATCTCCTCCTGTAAAGACTCGATTTGTTGAGCCAATTTTTTATCTGTTGCGTTTTTGACCTTTGTGGCCCTGTACTCACATTCGTCGTCAGGAATAACCACAGGAGGTGGTCGATTCTGTGGAATAAAGCGAGGGCCCCTGGTATTCTGGCACTGCAGGAGGCATAGTAGTCTGTGGTCCTTGCAGAGGTTGCTCGGGTAGATCTTGATTTGATCCTGAAGTAGGGTGCTGCATTGTCTGGGCTTGTATGATGCTAGCATTGGCTAACACGACACTCAGCATCTTTTCTTGCCTCTCAATCATTTTCAATAATGCTGCTATTTTGGGATCAACATCTGACGTTTTGGCTACTGTGGGCTGTGCTGGTTTGGAAGAACTCATGGTGATGGTGGAAGATCTGAGAAAATACGGTGGTACCTCTAGCTACTTATATTTCTTTTGTTTGGCCACCTGTGGGTATAGAAGACCAAGCGTTACTATCTCGTTTACAAAAATAAAGATGCATGATACTTTTAGTAGGCCGAGTAAAGTTGTTTATTATGAGTTTTAATGAAAAAGTAATTTCTCGACGCGGAGCCGGCATCAACACGGAGTTGGTGAAGTGCTTTAAAAAAGAATTACATTAGCATGGAGCTGGCATCAACACGGAGCTGGCATCAACATGGAGTCGGCATCAACACGGAGTTGGCATCAGCACGGAGCTGGCATTGACATGGAGTCAGTGAAATATTACATCAGCATGGAGCTGGCATTGACACGAAGTCAGTAAAATATTTTAAAAATAGAATTATCTCAGCACAGAACTAGCATCGACACGGAGTCGGCATCAACACGGAGTTGGCATCAGCACGGAGCTGGCATTGATACGGAGTCGATAAAATATAAAATAGAATTATCTCAGCACGGAGTTGGCATCGACACGGAGTCGGTAAAACATTTTTGAAAATAGAATTATATCAGCATGGAGTTGGCATCGACACGGAGTCGGCAAAATAATTTGGAAAAGGAAATTTCATTAGCACGGAGCTGGCATCGACACAGAGTCGGTAAAACATTGAGAAAAATAATTACATCAGCACGGGGCTGGCATCGACACGGAGTCGGTATAATATTTTAAAAAAGTGGATTGTTGCAAACAAGTCGAGTTGAAAAAGTATTTTTTTTGTTAGCCCTCAACCCAATTCTATGAAATCAATGCTGGCCAGTCAGATCTCCAAGGAAGAGGCGGCGCACAATGACACTCTTAAATCACCTCATTTTCTTGAATAGACATAGTCTATCCCCCTCATATCAACAGGACAAGATCTTTCTAGGTACCAACTTTGATCAAGAACTACAATTGGCACTTTTGAAAATATATATATATTTTGGTTGAAAAAGATTGAATTCATTTGATTGATCAGTTGTCAGCCTTGTTAGATCATAAATGGATCATGGAATTTATTCGATATGGGTCGTGGACCCGGTTTGTAATGGGTTTAGGTCGTGGACCTTGTTGAAACAGATCTGGGTCATGGACCCAGTTGAAACGGATTTGGGTCGTGGACCTAGTTGAAGTGGATCTAGGTTATGAACCCAATTGTAATTGATCTGGGTCGTAAACCCAGTTGAAAATGGATTTGGGTCATGGACCATATTATAGTGGATCTGGGTCGTGGACCTAGTTGAAATGGACCTGGGTCGTGGACCCAGTTGTAGTAGATCTGGGTAGTAGACCCAGTTGTAATAGATTTGGGTCGTGGACACAGTTGAAATGGATCTAGGTCGGGGACCCAGTTGAAATGGATCTTGGTCGTAGACCCATTTGAAAATGGACTTGGGTCGTGGATCCGATTGTAGTGGATCTAGGTCGTGGATCCGATTGTAGTGGATCTAGGTCGTGGACCTAGTTGATATGGATCTAGGTCGTGGACCCAGTTGAAACGGATTTGGGTCAGGGGCCCAGTTGTAATGGATCTGGGTCGTGGACCCAGTTGAAATAGATCTGGGTCTTGTAATGGATCTGGGTTGGGGGCCCAATTGAAACGGATCTGGGTTGGGGGCCCAGTTGAAATAGATCTAAGTCGTGGACCTAGTTGTAATGGATCTGGGTCGTGGACTCAGTTGAAAATAGATCTGGGTCGTGGACCCAGTTGAAACAGATTTGGGTCATTGACCTAGTTGAAATGGATCTGTGTCGGGGACCCAGTTGTAATGGATTTGGGTCGGGGGCCCACTTACAATGTATCTTGAACGTGGACAAAATTGAAACGGATCTGGGTCATGAACCCAGTTGAAATGGATCTAGGTCGTAGACCTAATGGATACAATGGGGGGATCCAATCTAGCTTGGATAGGAGTCAGTTCACAAAATTGGTTTGATTTGGGAAAATCCGTACGTTCCCCCCCTTTTTTTTTTTTTTCTTTTTCCCCCCCTTTTTTTATTTTTTTTTTTTTTGAAAACATTAGTTAAAAAAAATCCATTTCAATTAATTTTTCCAAAATTTGGGATTTTTCTAAAGGTGCCATCAATGTTTGATCAACGGTACGTAAGCTCCTCCAAAAATGGACTGTATTCATCCTGTGGGCTCGAATTCATTCTGGTCCGTGTTAATGGCACGGATGTAATCAACATTCTGTTATCCGTGTTTTGGGCACGAATGAGACATTTACTGTTTCAACCGTGCTTAAAACACGGATAGGGTATGTACTGTTTCAACCATGTCTAAAACACGGATGAGGTATTCACTGCTTCAACCGTGCTCCCAACACGGATGAGGCATATTTTTGTCTATTCGTGTCATGGACGTGGACCAAAAAGAAATCCAGTTCCTATAATTCACAGAAACTGGTTTCTTTTTTCTTGCTTTCAATGGGCCTTACTTAGTTGTTGTTTTGATTATTCCCTCACTATTTTTTTTTCTTTTATCACGATACAACATGCATTCCTCCCCTTTTACCTAAGGGGAGATGGAAGGAGAACAACACAAAACCTACGATCTAATTGCCTCTTTTGGGCTTAAAACTTGGGCTTCGAGGCCCGATTACAATAACCACATACAACATTGCTTCGGGGGTCGATATAAAATTGCAAACTTGTGTCCTAGCATCGTCTAATCGGGCACATGCATGCGGCTAGTAGGTGGTTTCACGGTTACCCAATCTTCAAACCTCAATGCATACCGAAGTACGAACGTTGTTGGTTGGTGATCGGATTTGATGTGTTCATCCCTGACACTTGAAATAACAATCTCAAGCCGTAGAATTACTAAGCATCGGGGCTAAATAAATTGAGGGTGGGGTGGCTTGTGAAGTGGGCTATGCTCGCAAGTGCACGTGCAATAGGATTTTGTTTTAATTTCTTTTTCATCGACCCCCTTACAAGTACGTAGTGAAGTAAAACAAGAATTTAAGTAAATATTACATCATGGACATAGGAATGAAAGCTAAAAAGGAAAAATACACAAACAACATTAGTAAAACAAAATTTTTTTTTTTTTTTCAAATGACCGAGCTGTCCACGAGGGATAAGCCATGGTCCCAAACAGAGTCACCAGCTATAGATACGTGGTTTCGCGATTACAATGGCCACATCTACTAAGGTTTGGAGTCACCACCATTCATATTATAGTAGGTGTGAATGGTCACTCAATGTACATTTTTTGAAAAAAGTAATATTTTCGGCACGTAGTAACTCTCAATGGATAAAATACCAATCAACCTTGAGATCTAGGTAAGCGACTTGATTGGAGAAAAGGGAAGGTGCTAAGCACCCTTTTCTCCCCACGTGTTGTGCATTTGTATCCTAAGTAGGGATTTCCTTTCGGCTCGATCATAGGATCATCTCATTGAAGAAGATGACCCTACTAGTCATGAGCCTTGGACATAATTCATATTAGAAATGTGTGGGCTAAGGTCATGGATCCAGTCTCATGGGTTGAGAAGAATTCAATTTCCAAATGCCTTAAAACCATTTTAGGATAAAATTGGTTTTGTTTTTTTAAAAGATTACAATCCTTATACTTTCAATCGGACTAAAGTCCAATTTACCGAAGATAAGGGAGGGTAGCAGCACATCTTAAAGGCCTTCTAAAAATAAAAATAAAAAGAGGAAGGGGATAATAAAAGAGGGGGGTGTACTTTGAACCTACCTTGATGCTTCACCCTTTTCTTTCTTTATTTTTCTTCTTCTTCTTCTTCAATGTTTTCTAAGGTCTTTAATGAATTTGTGAGTGTAATTCTTTTTTAGAAGATTAGTATGAAGTATGAGAGTAGGAAAGAGTTGAGAGGGTATTTTTTGTGTGAGACTTGGTGTGAGTTGGTAAGAGATAGTTGGTGAGTGAGAATTAGTAATACTTGGTAAGATTTTTTAGTGATAGTGGGTAACTATTTTTGGGAAGAAGAGGGGGGTACTTATAGATGTTTGGAGGGTATTTTAGGGGTATAATAGGGTGAAAAGTTGAAAAGGGGATAATGGTATGGGTTTTAGAGGTGAAAGGTATGAAATTTAGAATGGAAGTGAGGGTAATTGTGTAATGAGTGGAGATGGGCAATGTTTAGATCCAAATGGTTTGGATCTTACCCAAATCCATTTGGATAGAGTGTTTGGTGGGGTGAGATGAGTGATGGTTGATAGAAGGAATGGGATTGTAAAGGAGTTGTTTGGAGAATGAGTGTTAGGTTGGTTGAAGATGTGAGGTGTTTAGATTTAGGAGAATGGGTTTTGATCTTGGTAATCTTATAATGCTTGTTGGTGGCCCATTGATGATCTGATCTGGCCCATGGGCCATTTATTTGAAAAATACCCTAGGCACACCTCATCCTGTATTGCACACACCACTAGCACGTTTGTATGTCCCAATATAGCTAACGTGGCACTAGTGTGTGGCCTGGTCTCTCCAGAGATGCGACGTTATTCATGAAACCACAACTCCAGTCACGTACCTTAGGGTATATTAAACTGGGGCATCAGTACCGTCTAATCAGGTGACTCTAAAAGGTATATCGATGCACCCAGGTGGAGCGACCTAAGCCTTTGACCTATTGTAAGCCGCACGGACACATGTCCCTATTGCCAACGTAGTACTAGTAAGTGGTCGATCCCCTCACAGAATTCCAAACCATTTATGAAAACTACAACTCTTGACTCGTACTCATAGGTATATCAAAAATAATATAAGGACAACAATTGCACTTCTTGGTCAAAATCAGTGCCTAAGTGAGATCCTGCTCCAATGTACTACGGTACTAAAAGGATAGATTACATCTATTCTAGAAAAGAGGTGATTTAAGAGTGCCTTTGCTTAAGCATCGCGCGCCACCTCTGATCTGGGGATTAAACTGGTTGCTTTTGACTTCAGAGAAGTGGGTTGAAGTTTTACATTATCACCTATATGGTATATCAAACCTAGTCACCACGTACCGTTCGATTGAGTACCCTCGAGAGGTATATAGGTGAATTTGGGCAAGGGTGGTCAGATAAAAATGCATTGCATATAGTAAGCCTAGAGTCTAGAAACCTCCCCTATAGGTCACGACTCAAACTTATCGTGGGTGTTCCCGGGT
>NW_028237090.1:0-41723 GCF_017979445.1 Akebia trifoliata | reverse complement strand
TCATATTCTAACATCTTCTTGCTGATGTAGTAGATGGCCCTTTCTTTGCGAGTATCTTTGTCATACTGTGCAAGCATGCATCCCATAGCTTCTTCTGTGACTGACAGATAAAGAAGAAGTGGCTCACCCGGTGTAGGTGGGACCAAAATAGGTGGATTTAAGAGATACTCCTTGACTTGGTCGAAAGCCTTTTGACATTGCTCATTCCAAACTGTTGGCTCATTCTTCTTGAGAAGTTTGAAAATAGGTTCGACATTGGTGAGTTGGGCGATGAACCTGCTGACATACTGGATTCTGCCAGAAAACCTCGAATCTGCTTTTCAGTCTCGGGCGGTGGCATTTCTTGGATAGCTTTAATCTTTACAGGGTCTACTTCGATTCCTCTCTGACTGACTACAATCCCAACAGCTTTCCAGAAGTTACTCCGAATACACATTTCTGTGTGGTTGAGGCGGAGTTGGTACTTTTGAATCCTTGTGAGAAATTTTTCTAACGCTGTAACATGCCCTGGTCGTTCTTTGGATTTGACTATCATATATCTACATAGACTTCGACCTCTTTGTGTATCATGTCATGTAGTAAGGTCGTGGCTGCTCTTTGATAGGTAGCTCCAGCGTTCTTCAAACCAAAAGGCATGACCTTGTAACAGAAGGTCCCCCACTGTGTGATGAACGACGTCTTTTGCATATCTCGAGGATCCATCTTTATCTGATTGTACCCTGAAAACCCATCCATGAAGGACACCAACAGCGTGTCCTGCTGTACTGTCTACTAGAACATCTATGTGTGGTAAAGGGAAACTATCCTTTGGGCTTGCTTTGTTTAAGTCTCTAAAATCCACACACATTCTAACTTTCCCATCCTTTTTCGGCACCGGGACAACATTGGCAACCCACTCAGGGTATTCTACCACTTCCAAAAATCCAGCGTTAATCTGTTTCGTAACTTCTTCTTTGATTTTCAAAGCCCATTCCGGCTTCATACGTCGAAGTTTCTGTTTGATTGGTCGAGCATCTGGATACAACGGAATCCGATGTTGGACAATATCTGTGCTTACCCCCGGCATATCCTCGTAAGACCACGCGAATACGTCTTTGAACTTTCTGAGTAAATCTACTATCCCTTTGCGTTCATCGGGAGATAAAGTGACCCCTATACGAATTTCTTGAGGACTTTCTTTTGTTCCGAGGTTGATAACCTCTACTTCCTCTATTAGAGGTTGAGCCTGACGTTCCTCTTCTTGTTTAAGTAATTTGATTATTTCAGGGGGAGGTTCTTCGTCAGAAGACTCTCCCTCCGAAGCCAGATTATTAGTTGAATTATTATTGCGCTCGGGGTAATCAAAAATTTCTTTCATTTCACTGAAAAGAGATGGGGTAACAGGACTCATTGCAGACTGGACAGACTCACTCGACTCAGCAGGAAAAACAGACTCCCTAAAATAACAGACTCAGCAGAAACAACTAACTTACTCGACTCAACAGAAATAAATGACTCAACTGGCATGTCAGACTGAACAGGACTAATGGGATCGACAGACCCAGCCTTGACATGCACATAGGACTGACTACATGATAATTTGATAAGACCCAACGGCGGGTTTGATTACAGACTGAGGATTTGGGATCCTTCCCAACTGATAACACTAAGATACTATGATCTTCAATGAATAGCTGATCGATGTTGAGGGAGTCCAGATCGAGTTGCCAGTCTTCAACCTTCTTCTCCTTAACTTCTATGCTTGCTTCCTCTTCGGGCCGTTCCATGCCAAAGAAAATTTCAAACCCCGGCAGACGAGTACCTGTGATGTGATCAATAAATGGCTCTGGGAACCCACAGTAGCGGAAGTCTTCTCCTTCTTTCACAAAGTAACCATTGAGGGTCTTTCGATAGGGCTTCATTTTAATGAGATCTGTGGTACGCCTTTGCCTTTTAGCAATGGCCTTATCCCGTTTTGTCTTCCAATATTGGGCCCAATCTTCCTTAGTAGGCTTATATCCTAGTCCGAATGTGCCGATGGCCTCTTTAATTAATGGTGCCTCTTTAATACCTTGCTGTTTGCGACCTAAGCCCATACCAGGAAGAATCTCATTTTCTTGAATATGTTGGCCATGCAACAATTATAGGTATTTTCCATTGGAAAATACTCCTTCATGGCTTGATCCCATTGGACTGAGCATACCTTTTCAAACTCGAACCCACTGAGCTCTACTCCCTGTTGTTCTGGTTGAATCTCAAGCAACGGCTTATCCTTAGCCTCAGTATTATTTATGATCCCTACAATTTCAGCATCTCCATGAAGAGTAATTACCAGCCCATCCTTGATAAATTTGACCTTCGGGTGTAGAGTAGAAGGGATGGCTTTAATCTGATGTAACCATGGTCTCCCTAACAGTAGATTGAAAGAGGACTGGATATCAATAACCTGAAATTCCACAGGAAATTCAGCTATGCCTGTGGACAGCCGAAGGTGCAAAATTCCCAGTACATCTCTCTTGGTGTTATCATAAGCTCTAACACCTTGATTAGTAGGCTTGAGATCTTCAGTCTTAAATCCGAGACAAGTAGCCGTTTTTAGCGGACAAACGTTCAGTGCACTCCCGTTATCAATCAAAACTAAAGGTACCCTCATTCCGTTACAGTCAACTGTAATGTGCAGCGGCTTAGTATGGCTTGCCCCTTCTTTTGGAAGATCTGAGTCCGAGAAGGATAGAATATTCTCCACGTAAGTTGCCCCCACTATACTGGCTAGCTGTTCTGGAGAAGTATCAAGGGAGACTTGGGCTGTGTTTAGTGCTTTGAGAACAGCCTCCCTATGAGCAGTGGAAGCCATGAGTAAACCCCATACTGAGATATTGGCCCCTGATTTTTTCAATTGTTTGATCACGGAGTTATCCTCTTCGATGCTTTCCTTAGTGGGATCTTCTCCTTCTTTTCTTGCCAGGGCTGCAGGATTTTCAACACAGAGTTCTTGTGGCTTAAAAATCTTCCACCTCGAGTCATATGTCTAACTTCATCACAGAAAAGGGAGAAGGGCTCATCTTCTTCAGTCAACACGTATGGATCTTCGTCTATTAAAGATACAGGGTTTTTCAAATTCATCTGGGCTAATAGGTAACTAGTGAACGCGGGACTATCGTAACGAGGTGGGGATAAACAATAGGTATCATCCGAGGTTAAATCGAATGGTTCATGGTTTGTGGTAAAAACCTCATCAGTGAAGGCTATCCCGGCAAGGGGGTAACTGGGCGGTTTAACTTGGATTGGATGGATGAGAGAAACAGGGTCGAATGGTGATGGGGTGTGAGAAACCATATTCAGGGTTGGTGGAGGTTGATAAGCAGGTAGTGGATTTGTGGTGACATTTGGTGGGCTAGGGATGGTGACCTTTTTGTTGTCAATAAGGTTTTGAATGGCATGGCGCAAGGTGATACACCGATCCGTGTGATGGCCAGGATTTTGATGGAACTCGCAGAACACGTTAGCATTGTGTCCAGCTGGCAAGGGATTAGGTAAAGGTCGGGGTTGGATAAGGGTAAGAAGCCCTTTTTTCATCAATTTGTGAAGCGCTACAGTGAGACTCATCCCTAGATCGGTGAACTGATGCGGAGTTCGAGGTTGACTTGGTTGAGCTTGGTTATTAGTCCGGGCTGGGGGTTGAGCTGGGGTAACTGAGGTATTGGCGATGTAAGTATGGTTGATATTGGGTTTGGGAACATATGGTTTCTTAGGCCTGTTATCTGAGGGTTAGAAAGGATTCCAGAGGCAAACGCATCCTCAAGTTGGCTTCCTGCTTGCAACAAGGATTCAAAGGTAGGGAGGTATTGGGCCACTAGGTGTTGAGCATATCCTTGAGAGAGGTTCTTTAGGATAATTGCTACTTGTTCCTTCTCCGAAGGTCTATCCCACATTTGAGAAGCCTTGGCTCTCCAGCGACCAATGAAATCAGTGAATGTCTCCCCATTTTTCTGTTTAGTTGCTTCCAAATCCCTTCTTGAAGTCTCAATCTCGGTACTGTACTTATACTGATGCCAGAAGGCCTTTGACATGTTTCCCATGTACCCACAGTAACTGGATCTTGAGACATTAGCCACCGTAGTGCTGATCCTGATAAAGTCCTTTGGAACAATAATGTCATCTGTTCGTCGCTGAGTCCCATAGTGCGCATGTTGGTAACATACACCTTAAGATGTGTTTTTGCACACCCTGTCCCACAGAACTTGTCCATCTCAGGCATCACAAACTTTTCTGGCAAATGGATTCTAGGGATGCGATTCAAAGCTTCAATGCCTGCTGCGATTTCATCAATACCCTTTATACTCTTCATTGCTGACTCCAATTGAGACATCCTATTAGATAATGCCGGATTTTCATCAAAATACTCTTCGTCTCCGTCGAGCTCGAAGACTTCACGTGGACGTTTCTCTTCAACCTTTTTTCCCTTTGGGTCACCTAAAGGAATTCCCGTCGATTCCGAGGTCTGTTCTAACATTTCCACCTTGCCTTTTATATTGCTGATATCATTGGCAAAGGCTGCCAAGATCTTACGGATCTCCGTGAGTTCAGATTCTGACGCCATCTCTGCTTGTTGACTTGGTACTGTGGTTCTTTCTAACCGACTGGACTTACGACTCCAACTAGGAGGTGGACGCTTGAGTTTAGGCGCATGAATGAAATCCCTATATGACCCCATCAAAGGTAGATTTAGTCAATTTCGATATTAACCCCTTGATAACATTTTAAGAATCATTTTATTGAGGTTTGTGCACCAATCCATTAATTAATCCATTCACACAATGAGTATTTGAAAAGGAGATATTATTCAAAAAAGAAAGATAATTTTATTGAAAATGATTGACAATATGTTCTTATTAAAACATCTTTCAACAAATTTGATTTGAACTATTTTTACATGGACGCTTGGTTTTGTCTTGATGGTCATCAGGATTGCTGTCAGGCTTGACCCTCTTGGTTCTAACAACTGGCTCTCTGAATTCTGCTGGTCCGTCCGGATACCCTAAGGTGCGCTTGTTCCATGCTTTCTCGATGAGGTGTCTAACTTTTCATCAAAGGCTCAATAGGTCAAGTCGGGGGAAAGCTTTGGGTTGAGATAAGGATAACTCTATGGGTACATCATACTGTTCTGGGATCAAATTAGGATGGTAAAAAGATGTTTCTTTCTAAACCCATCAGACGGACATAGTAGGATCCTTTGGTTCCTAGAACAGGGGGATCAGTCATCCACCAAGGGCACCTAAAACCGATATGACGAGCTAAGCGAGAGTCTAACCATTTACTCCAGGCTTTGACTGAGTTGTGACGCACTAACAGGTTTCTCTTGGAGAAGTGTTCTGGCCCATATTCGAGGTTTGAGGGAACATCTACAATCTTAAGACGATCACAAAGCCACATATAGAGTAAGTGGGGACTTCCTTTGAAGCTTTCCCGCTCACCTTTTTTTATGGCATCTAGACCTGAGAAGGTTTCAGCTAAGATGAGGGGCACTGGGTTGGCTTTCCTCGAGAGTTGAGAGGCTAAATCTATGAAGGACTCAGGGATAGTTTGGCCATCACTATTAGAGGTCAGTATGTATTGGGCTAGGATTCCTAAGCATAATCGATAGTCTCTAGTGGCTCGCCAGGCTTCGGGTTTTACATTGATAGGATGACTGCGGGGCGTGTACGGGCCCAGTAAAGGTACTAAATCCAGTCTCCCGTTATGGATTAGGGCCTTGGCTTCTTCTTTGGAAATATTCAATCCTGTGGCGAGGGCACCAGAATATCCGGTCTTCAATGAGGGCGGACTAGAGGTCCTGAAGTGGATATCCCCATAATACCACAAAAATCCTCGTGTGTAGGGCACAAGTGTATATGCCCAATGTGGAATATGTGAAGGTAGGGGTTCCATCGTTTAGCCATAGCATGTAAGAGGTTCCAGTCTATCTCAAACTCATGGAAGTAAAGAGCACTCCTCAACATGAATCTCCCAAAATTGATCTTCTCTACAGGGTGCATCCTATGACGGTTGTTTTGACTAACTGATCGATGGGTTATCGCCGGCGGCTAACATCCTGGTTTGAACAAAAAGAGGATTTTAGTACTCTTCCAATGGTCCATGTAAAAGATTAATTTATTTTCTTTTGGAAAATTTCATTCTTATGGAAAATATTTTCTGGAAAATATATTTTCTGGAAAATGTTTCTTCTAAAGAACACTTCTTTTGGAAAATAATCTTTTTCGAAAAATATTTTCTTTCTCTTCTTTGAAAATTCGATTTCCATTTTGATTTAACTGGCCCGGTCCATCATGATTGTTGGGTCTGGATGGACTGGGTCATCATTGTAAAAAATGGATTCTTTACTGGGTCGGTGCACCCGTTTTAATTTTCAAAAATAAAATTTCTTTGATCCTTGAGGACAATCATGCACTTTGATCTCATCATTCACATCACTCACATACATTCATCCAACAACAGCATTCATTCAATAAACAACCCGGGAACACCCACGATAAGTTCGAGTCGTGACCTATGGGGAAGGTTTCTAGACTCTAGGCTTACTACGTGCAATGCATTTTTATCTGGCCACCCTTGCCCAAGCACACCTATATACCTTTCGATACGTGGTGACTTGGTTTGATATACCGTATAGGTGATAATCTAAAACCTCAATTCACTTCTCTGAAGCCAAAAAGGGCCAGTTTGATCTCCAGTTGAGAGGTGGCGCACAATGCTGAGCAAGGGCCCACTTAAATACCTCTCGTCTAGAATAGACGTAGTCTATCCCCCTCGTACAGTAGGGTACAGCGGGGCAAGATCTTGCTTAGGCACCGGTTTTGACCAAGAAGTGCAATTGATATACTTAGATTACCTTTTATACCTACGGGTACGAGTCAAGAGTTGTAGCTTTCATAAATGGTTTTGCATTCCCATCCACGAGGGGACCGACCACGTACTAGTACTACGTTGGCAATCGGGACATGTGACTGTGTGGCTTACAATAGGACAAAGGCTCAGGTCACCCCAGCATGGGTGCATCAATATGTCTCTCAGAATCACCTGATCAGACGGTATTGATGCCCCAGTTCGATATACCCTAAGGTACGTGACTGGAGTTGTGGGTTTCATGAATGACGTCGCATCTCCGAAGAGACCGGGCCACGCACTAGTGCCACGTTGGCTAAATGGGACGTGTAAGTGAGTAAAGCGGTAAACGTGCATGTGGTGTGTGCAAAGTAAGGTGGGGTGTGCCCGGGGCCTTTTCCAAACAAATGGGCCCATGGCCCAATCAAACCAATCATTATAACATGAATTATATGGATCTAAGCATCATTCCAATCACATAAACATTTAATCATGATCAACATTATGACCAACATCAAACATGTATTCCCAATGACATTATAGCACATTAAATAGGCAATCATCATGAATCAATAATATGGTCCGGTTCACAATTTAAACATGCACATATACGGTATGTGGCAATCAATTAGACCCGATCATCGCAAATTTTATAGTCCAATCAAGGGTGTTTTGGGGTGACCAAAAGATAATTCAAAATTTCTAAGAATTCCGGATTAAGGGTATGATGATGATCAATGAAATAAGAGGATGGTTTTATTCATTTTTAAAAAAAAAAAACAAATTGAGCCCAATCAAGGAAATTCAAAAAACAAAACAAAGAAAACTTGCATATATGTTGCTATTGGTAACATTTAGAAAATGACTTTGTGTTGTTTTTTTTTTTTTGAACTCCCCTTTTTTTTATGAAAAGAAAATCTCCAATCTTTTTTATTTTGATTTTAGAAACAAATTAATTTCCTTTTTTTTTTAAAAAAAAAATTGATTTAAAACCCAATAGTACAGTGCAGCAACTCATATGCCGCTGGTAGCACATGTCGAGATCGGCCTTGCTGTTTTAAAACAGCAGGATAACGTCGAGCTCAACAGCAGCTCAACGTCGAGCTCAACGTCGAGATCACCCTATAACAGTAACATAATCGTCGAGATCAGCAGATTAAACGTCGAGATCAGAAGATTAGTCGTCGAGATCAGAAAGTTAGTCGTCGAGATCAGCCTAGAACAGCAGGCAAATCGTCGAGATCAGCCTATAACGGTATACCAGCGTCGAGATCAGCCTTAGGTGCTGTTTTAAAACAACAGGGCCACTGTTACCAACTCGATATTTGGCCATTAACGTTATTGGTTATCCAGAACCGAGAGCACCAAAGAGATATAACAGATAACTCGGACAAAGTTAATCAAAAAAACGCAGAGAGTACATAAAATATCCGAGTTGCAGTCATGGAGTTTCATGAGGATAAACTTCCATCTCATCTTGCTGCGATGAAAATTCCCCATGAACTGTCCCTTGATGATTCCAATTTTCAGAAAAGAAACCCGAGTTTTCTTTAAAGGCTGGGATCATATTCGTTTAAATCGAAAGGTTTTGAGTGGTTGAACCGATCGGTTTTCTGGTTCGAACCAGTCAATTTCCATTGAGGACGACGAGATCATCACGTTTGAATCGGTTCTCTTTTAAAAAAACTATCCTTTGAATCAACAGAAATCAACGATCCTAATCAAAATCTTCATGGATGGGGCCGACATTCCAATCGATACAGCAGAGAGAGGAGTTCATCCGGCGTTAAACCCAGTCGTTTATCATCTTTGGAAGATGATGTGCCCGAAATGAAAATAATACCTTTTTTAGGAGCACACCAAACCCACCAGCGCCCTCTCAATGTTGAGATGGTGTGTAAATCGTAAGGAAATCGTATTATTTATGGCACACCTCTATTCCAGCAAGTTTTTTCTGTCGACAGAACCTCAAAAAAGTCGATTTTTTTTTTTTTTTTTTTTTTTTTTAATTTTAATTATTTTACTTTACTACTTCCTATATGCTGCCAAAGGGCAGCATGTCTTGCCTAAAAAAAATAAACACCTAGGTACTAAGCAAATAAAAAAAAAGAAAAGAAGAAAAAAAAGAAAATCTCTTATTCTTTTTTAAAAGCATCATCAAGTAACATATAGCCATGTTCTAAAAAAAAATCTTTCGTTATCCATACACACATGGATCGACATGCCTTAAAAAAGAAACCCTTTTCGTTTCATTATTTCATCCTCAATGATCGTTACTCTCAACAAGGTATCCGTTAAAATTTGGTATTATTTAAAATCACCCCCCGTGACTCTCGATTGAACTATATGAAAATAAAAATACGCTGGAATAATGTATTCAAAGTTGAACCGAAATTAATGATTAAGCCCACCAATATATAAACAAAAGATAAACGAATAATAAAAAACTAACTAAAAATTAGATAGGATCAAAAAATAAAAATAAACAAATAAATAAATAAAAACTAGGTCATTGGCAACGTTCCTATACTCGGGGTTTTTTCAAGTTTGATCCTCAAGGTCCCCAGTGGAGTCGCCACTGAAAGCGCCCTCGATCCGCGGGGTGCGCGGATCCGCTTTTGACCCTTGAGGTTTGGGAGTCGCCACCTAGTTATTACGGTCTAGGAACCGTTCAATGACTCTAAATGGATAAAAACTAATCTAAAACCAAAAAAAAACTGAATTCGGGGATCATGTTACGGGATTGGAAGGTGTTAGGCACCAATCCCGCCCGGCCAAAGCCGGTCTCTACTAAATTCCCAAGTAAATTACATTGCTAAAACCTAGATAAAAATAGAAAATAAAAAAAATACCTTTCCGATGCAAGGACTTTACTCCCTCAGATCTGACAAAAAGGCTCCTTGTATCGTGCTCCCTTGCTTCGTTCTGTTTCCGGATTTGACTTCGGGTCTCCTAGACAAGGTATCTCCTTGCTTTTTGGATCTGAACTCTTCAAGTTTGTTGCAGATTGGGGGTGTTTTTGGAAGGCTTTTAGGCGTTTTCTAGACTAAAATTGAAGAGGGATGTTAGCTAAGGAGTTGGGCTCAAAACTAGGGTTTGGGGGGCTAGGGAGCTTCTAGACCTACTTCTCCTAGGATTTATAATTTTATACGAAAATAGGGTGTGAGCACCTCTATTTATAGATGTTTTTTAGGGTTGATTTGGTAGAGTTAGTGTTTAATTAGAGATCTTTTAATTAGAGTTGTTTTTTTAGTTAGAATTGTTTTAGGTAGAATTGTGTTTTAATTAGAATTGTTTTAGGTAGAATTGTTTTTAGTTCAAATCTATTCGATAGTTGTTATTAATCAATGTATATATTATAATTCTTCCTTATGACTTTTGGTCTTATTTGATTGACTTTTAATGTTTTGACTTTGTCTTAATTGATTGACTTTTAATATCTTGACTTTAGTCTTGCTTAATTGACTTTAATTTTGACTTCAGTCTCACTTGATTGACTTTAATACCTTGACCTTAGTCTTGCTTGATTTACTTTTAATTTTTGGAGAACCCCCCTCTAAAATATCTTTAATTCTTTGGACCCCCAAATGGAGGGGTCCTTAAAGAAATATCCCACGAACACTCAACAATTTTGCCTGAGAGTCCGATTAATCGATTTTTTAGGTTCAAAATTTTAAATTAATTTCATTAATGTTTTACTTTAATTATTTAATGTTTTATTTATTAATTTCGAAATTTTTTATCAAGAAAATTGTGAAATTACCGTTTTGCCCCCGGAGAGGACTTTTCATGTTTTAAGTCGGTTTTTAATGTTCTAGGATGTTTTAGAATCGGTTTTTCATAAGGAATTCAATGGAAATATTAGTTTTTGTTGTTTATGAAATTTTTTGTGTGAAATGGTGGTGAACTTTATGAGGGGCATTTTCGTAATTTTGTCAAATTCTGTTAAAATTGGTGAAATGATTTATTTGGTTCCGATTTGTCATTTTATGTGTTCGAATGGATTTTCCTAAGCGTAACGTAGGCTCTAGGGTTATTTTGAAGTTAGGGGTATTTTGGTAATTTGTTCAATTTTTAGTGATTTTTATCGTGAAGTTTCTTTTTGGTCTGCAAGATGATGGTTTCTATGTTTCTGGGTCGTATTTTCCTAGCGTAGCGTGGTTTCTAAGGTTTTGTCAATTCGAGATACCTCATCCGGATTTCTGAAACACATCTGGTAACAAAATAAAGCAATAGAAATAACATCCATCATTGGGAATCATTACAATCGGGTTGACGAGTTGATTAATCAGGCGGATGCAAAAATGGGGTGTCTACAGAATGATAAGAAAAAAGAGCTTCGACTATGTAGACACCCCATTTTTGCATCCGCCTGATTAATCAACTCGTCAACCCGATCGCAAGGATTCCCAATGATGGATGTGTATTCCATTGCTTTACTTTGTTACCAGATTTGTTTCAGAAATCCAGATGAGGTATCTCGAATTGACAAAACCTTAGAAACCACGCTACGCTAGGAAAAGTACGATCCCAGAAACATAGAAATCATCATCTTGCAGAACAAAAAGAAGCTTCACGATAAAAATCACTAAAAATTACCAAATTACCAAAATACCCTTAACCTCAAAACAACCTTAGAGCCTACGTTACGCTTAGGAAAACCCTTTCGAACACATAAAATGACAAATCGGAACCAAATAAATCATTTCACCAATTTTAATAGAATTTGACAAAATTACGAAAATGCCCCTCATAAAGTTCACAACCATTTCACACAAAAAATTTCATAAATAACAAAAAACTAATATTTCCATTGAATTCCTTACGAAAAACCGATTCTAAAACATCCTAGAACATTAAAAACCGACTTAAAATGTGAAAAGTCCTCTCCGGGGGTAAAACGGTAATTTCACAATTTTCATGATAAAAAATTCCGAAATTAATAAATAAAACATTAAATTATTAAATTTAAACATTAATGAAATTAATTTAAAATTTTGAACCTAAAAAATCGATCAATCGGACTTTCGGGTAAAATTGTTGAGGGTTCGTGGGATATTTCTTTAAGGACCCCTCCATTTGGGGGTCTAAAGAATTAAAGATATTTTAGAGGGGGGTTCTCCCAAAATTAAAAGTAAATCAAGCAAGACTGAAGTCAAGGTATTAAAGTCAATCAAGTGAGACTGAAGTCAAAATTAAAGTCAATTAAGCATGACTGAAGTCAAAATATTAAAAGTCAATCAATTAAGACTAAAGTCAAAACATTAAAAGTCAATCGAATAAGACCAAAAGTCATAATAGAATTCTAATTAAATAATAACTATTTCTAATAGAGTTCTAACTTAAAAATAATTCTACCTAAAACAATTCTAATTAAAACATAATTCTACCTAAAACAAGTCAAACTAAAACACAACTCTAATTAAAAGATCTCTAATTAAACACTAACTCTATCCAAATCAACCCCTAAAAACATCTATAAATAGAGGTGCTCACACCCTATTTTCGTATCAAATGATAAATCCTAAGAGAAGTAGGTCTAGAAGCTCCCCTAGCCCCCCATAAACCCTAGTTTTGGAGCCCCAACTCCTTAGCTAACATCTCTCCTTCAATTTTAGTCTAGAAAACATCCAAAAGCCTTCTAAAAACATCCCCAAATCCGCAACGAACTTGAAGAGTTCAGATTCAAAAACAAGGAGATACCTTGCCTCAGAGATCCGAAGTCAAATCCGGAAGCAGAACAAAGCAAGGGAGCACGGTACAAGGAGTTCTTTTTGTCAGATCTGAGGGAACCAAGTCCTTGCCATCGGAAAGGTAAACCTTTTATTTTTATTTATTTTCTTATCTAGGTTTTAGCAATGTAATTTACTTGGGAATTTAGTAGAGACCGGCTTTGGCCGGGCGGGGTTGGTGCCTAACACCTTCCAACCCCGTAACTTGATCCCCGAATTCAGTTTTTTTTTGTTTTAGATTAGTTTTTATCCGTTTAGAGTCATTGATCGGTTCCTAGACCGTAATAACTAGGTGGCGACTCCCAAACCTCAAGATTCAAAAGCGGATCCGTGCACCCCGCGGATCGAGGGCGCTTTCAGTGGCGACTCCACTGGGGACATTGAGGATCAGACTTGAAAAACCCCAAGTATGGGAACATTGCCAATCACCTAATTTTTTTTTCCTAGTTTTAGTTGATTCTATTTAATTGTTAATTAGTTAATTCCTATTGTTCGTTTATCTGATTTTTTTTTGTTGGTGGGTTTAACCATTAATTTCGGTTCAACTTTGAATACGTTATTCTAGTTTTTATTGGTGGGTTTAACCATTAATTTCGGTTCAATTTTGAATATGTTATTCCGGCATATTATTATTCTTATATAATTCAATTGAGAGTCACTTGGGGTGACTTTAAATAATACCAAGTTTCAACGGATACTTGGTTGAGGGTGGAATAATGATCGTTGAGGATGAGATAATGAAACAAAGGTTTCTTTTTATTTTTATTTTTAAAAGCATGTCGATCCATTTTTGGATGACAAAGGATTTTTTTTGAAAAAAAGGGGAAACATGTCTGATATAACTCGTTTTTTAGGTAGCTGTTTCCATTTTTTTTAAAGACGTTTTATAAGCAAGAGAGGCTGCCCATTGACAGCATCTCAAACAGTAAAATTAAAAAAAAAAAAAAAAAAAAAAATTCTTGAATTTCTGTCGGCAGAAACTGTTGGGGGAGGTGTGTGCATAGCAAATCAATTTGAGGGGGCTGTTAATAAAAAACCCATTTTATTTATTTCCATTCAACCCTTTTAAAATTTTTTTTTAAAAAGAGAACCATCGTCTTCTTCATTCGGTTCTACTGTCTCAACAAAGACTCGAAAACCTTGCTCCTCAAAGGTTTTTAACCGGCCTCTTGGCTCATTAATCTCGGCCAATTTAAGGATCAACCGTTTGAGTTTTGCTTTCATCCTGATTATCGATTGATCAACGATGGATCAACGGACTGGTATGGGGCGTTGTTTCCTGAATTACTTCATATTTTCTTCGCTCAAAAATCGTCCCCATGTCTCGACTTTAATGGCTGTCTTGCCCGATCAGCTGTAAGGAAGATACTTCTGATCTCGATTGAACATGAAGATCTCTGTGGAGATTGGTTGAAGCGTGGTTCTTCACCCTATTTCTTTTAAATAAAAGATTAAAATCGCCATTCAAGAAGTTTAGAAAGAGATTTCTTTCATTACAGAACTGAAATGGTGAACAATTCATCGAAAAATCCCATGTTGCATGCTGATCTCGACGCTGTTATAGGTTGATCTCGACGCTGATCTGCTGTTATGAGTTGATCTCGACGCTGGTCTGCTGTTATGATTTGATCTCGACGATTAAGCTTCTGTTGATCTCGACGTTAAGCTGCTGTTATAAGTTGATCTCGACGGTAAGCTGCTGTTGATCTCGATGTTAAGCCATTGTTGATCTCGACGTTAAGCTGTTGTTATAAATTGATCTCGACGTTAAGCCGCGGCTGATCTCAACGATAAGCTGTTGTCATGAGGCGAGCTTGATGTTATCCTGCTGTTTTAAAACGGCATGGCTGATCTCGACATGTGCTGGATGAGCTCGATTATCGGCAGCGGCATTTATTCGGTTTCCCAAAATTATCTTGGTTTTTTAAGATCAATTTATTTTCTAAAAAAAGGGGGAAATTAATTTGTTTCACAAAAAGGAAAATCAAAATAAAAAAAATAAAGAATAGAAAGTTTTTAAAAAAAAAAGGGAAGTTCAAAAAAATAATGGAATCAAATTTTTTTAAATGTTGGTAATGGCGACATATGCTCAAGTTGTTTTGTTTCTTGAATTTCCTTGATTGGGCTCAACTTATTTTTTAAAAAATAAAAAATAAAAAATGAAAAAATGATGAACAAAACCATCCTCTTTATTTCATTGATCATTATTATACACTCAATTCAAAACCCTTAGAAATTTCGAATTATTTCGGGTTGCCCCAAAACACCCTTGATTGGACTATGAAATTTATCAAAATATTGTGATGATCGGGACTATAAACTACCATGATTGGTATATGAAGGTGATGTGCATGCTTATTTCCATGGTTCGGACCATATTATTAATTCATGATAACTGCCTATTTAATATGCTATAATGTCATTGGGAATACATGTTTGATGTTGGTCATAATATTGATCATGATTAAATGTTTATGTGATTGGAATAGTGCTTATATCCATATAGTTCATGTTATAATTGGTTTGATTGGGCCATGGGCCCATTTGTTTGGAAAAGGCCCCGGGCACACCCCACCCTTGCTTTGCACACACCACATGCACGTTTACTGCTTTACTCACTTACACGTCCCATTTAGCCAACGTGGCACTAGTGCGTGGCCCGATCTCTTCGGAGATGCGACGTCATTCATGAAACCCACAACTCCAGTCACGTACCTTAGGGTATATCGAATTGGGGCATCAATACCGTCTGATCAGGTGATTCTGAGAGACATATTGATGCACCCATGCTGGAGCGACCTGAGCCTTTGACCTATTGTAAGCCACACAGTCACATGTCCCGATTGCCAACGTAGTACTAGTACGTGGTCGGTCCCCTCGTGGGATGCCAAACCATTTATGAAAGCTACAACTCTTGACTCGTACCCGTAGGTATAAAAGGTAATCTAAGTATATCAATTGCACTTTTTGGTCAAAACCAGTGCCTAAGCAAGATCTTGCCCCGCTGTACCCTACTGTACGGAGGGGATAGACTACGTCTATTCTAGACGAGAGGTATTTAAGTGGGCCCTTGCTCAGCATTGTGCGCCACCTCTCAACTGGAGATCAAACTGGCTGTTTTTGGCTTCAGAGAAGTGAATTGAGGTTTTAGATTATCACCTACACGGTATATCAAACCAAGTCACCACGTATCGAAAGGTATATAGGTGTGCTTGGGCAAGGGTGGCTAGATGAAAATGCATTGCACGTAGTAAGCTTAGAGTCTAGAAACCTTCCCAATAGGTCACGACTTGAACTTATCGTGGGTGTTCCCGGGTTGTTTATTGAATGGAGTCCGTTGATTGATGAATGTATGTAAGTGATGTGAATGATGAGATCTAAGTGCATAATTGATCTCAAGGATAAAAATATTGCTTTTGAAAAGTAAAATTGGTGCACCGATCCAATAAAAAAATCCATTCTTTTACAATAATGACCCAGTCCATCCCGATCCAACAATCATGATGGACCAGGCCATTTAAATCAAAATGGGAATCGAATTTTCAAAGAAGAAAAAGAAAGTATTTTCTAGGAAAAAATATTTTCCAAAAGAAGTGTTTTCCAGAAAAAGTGTTATTCTCTAGAAAAAAATGTTTTCTAAGGAAAAAATATTTTCTAGAAAATGTTTTCCATAAGAACAAGATTTTCCAAGAGAAAATGTTTTCCAAATAAAAACTATTTTTCAAATAAAAAATAATTTTCAGAAGAAAATATTTTTCAAAAGAAAAGAAAATGAAGGAAAAATGATTTACAAAAGATATATATTTGCATGAAAAATTATTGAAATATGTTTGAAGTTGTTATTCAATGAAAACATTATTTGTGAATATTTTTCAAGAGTGCAGTAAAATTATTTTTCTTCTGAATAATCATTAAATGGATGAACTTTTTAATGGATTGGTGCACAAAATTCAATAAAATCTCAGGGTTCATTTAAAATGTTATCAAGGGGGTGACACTGAAATTGGTTAAATTCACCTTCAAAGACGTTTTTAAGGGTTATCATTGTATCTAAGCTCAATCGTCTATCGTCTAGCTAGGGTTGTAAATCCGGTCAGTTAGAGTAAACGTCAATATCAAATCAACAGTCAGAAATGACCTCAAAATTTTTCAACATCATCCAGTTGTTCTTTGAAAATCATAGTGCTTCAATCCTACCAGTTGTAAGCAATGTCTCAGTTCTCATCAAGCCCGTTTTGGGTAGTCTTGAGTTTTCATGGGTCATTTGGGTTAGCTCGAGTCCTTTTTTCTTGCAAGGTCATGTCTTCCTTAGATTGAACCTACTCTTTCTTATTGAGTCAAGTTAGTTCGTCGAGTTTATAGAGGTGTCTGTCGCCCCTTCTGAATTGATCGTACAAAAGAAATTTTTGAATATCTCGAGCTCATTAACGAATTAACTAATAATCTAGCTTCAAAGACAAGAAGATAAGAGTCGGACTCAAGAAAGCAAAGGTCATTGACCTCGGAATAGAAATAAATTCCTAAAGAGATTCAAATAGAAACCATCTTATCTCTAGAGGAACACCAGGGGATAATGAATTTTCTCAGAAATTTCAAAAGACTTGTTCATGTGATCATATGAGGGTATGTTAGGTACAAGCTTGAGTGTTGTTCAATATGGACTAGATACTCATCTATATCAATGGAATTAAAGAAGATGTTATAAAATGTATCAGTGCTATCCTCACTACATCTTAAGTTGCAAATCACATATTATCAGTCGATATGGGGATACCTTTTTGAATTGATATTTAATAATGGGTTGTACATCAAAGCTTAAGTTGTTACTCTATATTTAAAGTTCAAGATCCGGCATCACACATTATCTCTCTACCGTCCTCAGATTAATGAAAAGGTTGAAGCAGCTAATAAGAATATTAAGACTATCCTCAGGAAAATGTGTCAATCACATCGAGATTGGTCAGAAAAACTGTCGTATCGAACTTCAGTTCAATCCTCCACCGGAGCTACTCCCTACTCCTTAATGTATGGCATGGAAGCAGTCTTGCCAGTTGAAATGGAGATTCCATCTCTCAGGATTTTGTTAGAAAGTCAGTTGTTAGAAGCAGATTGGGTTCGTCAACGGTATGAAGAGTTAAATTTGATCGAAGAAAAACTACTAAGAGCATTGTACCACGTGCAAGCTTATCAAAGAAGAGTCGCTCGTGCGTTTGACAAGAAAATCAAGGCCCGTCACTTACAAGTCGGGGATTTAGTACTCAAAGAGAATATGGCACCTATTTTTTAGCCCAAGGGGAAGTTCAAACCAAATTGGGGAGGTCCGTTCATCGTCAAAGAAATATTACCAGGAAAAACTGTCAGACTTCAAGATCATGATGGAATCGAATTACCAGAACCAACCAACCTTGACCAAATCAAACGGTACTACATTTAAGGAGGCCATTTTTGGCCGAATCAATTTCCCTGCTACCCAGTTCATTATATCCTTTCTCAACCCCTTTGCAGCCTTTTCAAAAGGAAAAAAATTATGCCTTTTTCTTTCTCAGCCCGATCACCTAACCTAGGGGAGGGAAGTTCGAACTACGTTTTGGTCTGATCCCAAAATTCTGGGGTACGTAGGCATCTTGAGAAGTTACTTCAGGCCCGACCACATCAAAAAAAAAAATCTATTTCCCCACATAATAAGAAATGAAAAAACTCAAAAGAAGAAGAAATTCAAAATGGGGAAGAAAATTCAAGAAAAAAGGAAAATAATTTAAAAGGAAATGCCACACAAGGGGCATTTGGGTTTTTGAGCCTCAAAATCCTTTCTTTTTTATACTCAGTCCTAAGCCTACCTATAAAAGTCCTCCTAAGTACTGTGTGAGAAGTCAAGGAAGATAGCAAAGCATGATCAGACAGTAAATCTAGAAGTTCAGAGAAGAAAAAGATAAAAAAAAATGATGCCTGCTAAGTTGAAAACCCGAAAAGGGCGACTTAGGCAAAAATTAAGGCAAGCTCGCAAGGTTGAAAATCTGAAAGAAGAACTTTGGCAACAATCAAAGCCAAGAAAAAAAAAGAAAAAGCTCGCTAGATCGAAAACCTAAAAAGGCGATCTAGGCAAAAGTTAGAGTAAGCTCGCTAGATTGAAAACCAGAAAAGGCGATCTAGGCAAAAGTTAGAGCAACAAAGAAAAATAGAAGAAAATCCCAAGCTGAGAGCGGTCTTAGCTAAAACATCAGAAGTCCGAATAATCAAGTTCAATACTTAGCTTAAACCCGGCATAGACTCAGAAGCCACAAGTATCTTGTCCACGATCGATCTGAAAATGTTTACTTCCCCAAGTGAACCAAGAGGGATAAGGGTGAATTCTATGATGAAACTCGAAAGGAAATAATTTTGTACTCTTGAGCCTGACTCAAAACCTTCAATAAAATTAATCAAAATTAAAAGATGAGTCTTTATTGCGCTTGTGGTAATCAATTATTTCAAACCTTCATACAAGGGGCATTTTCTTTCTTTTTTAATGTAACTTTTCCCCCTTATACTAGGGGCATTTTTTTGCACGATGTGTTCAATTAATGTTCATTGTCAAACTAGAGGTGATTTGTTTTTGAGCAATGTTAATCCTAAAAGATAATGAGAACCCCAAATTTAAGGTTACCCTCTTGATAACAGTTTTTTTTGAAAAACTTTTGAGGTTCAAGAGAAATAAAAACTTAGGTTTTAATTCATAAAACTTTTTGATAAATCCTTGAGGTTCAAACAAAAGCATTTTGATCTCACATAGGAGATATGGCATTCTTTCATTCTCCAGATTCTTTTAAGATCCAATCATTCTTAGAATCAATCATTTCTCTTCCAGATTCATTATCTTCCAGATTTATTCATTCTCCGATTCATTCTAATCAGTTTTCTCCAAATTCGTTCATTCTTTCCCAAAATTCATTCATTCCTCTACCAGTTTTGCTCAATTGCAGCCAAGGATTAACTTGGATTTTGCTCAGTTTCCGCCAAGGGTTATCTTGGATTTTGCTCAGTTTTCGCCAAGGGTTATCTTGGATTTTGCTCAGTTGCCGCCAAGGGTTAACTTGGATTTTGCTCAGTCTCCGCCAAGGGTTATCTTGGATTTTGCTCAGTCTCCGCCAAGGGTTATCTTGGATTTTGCTCAGTTGCCGCCAAGATAATTTTGCTCAGTTGCCGCCAAGGGTTATCTTGGATTTTGCTCAGTTGCCGCCAAAGGTTATCTTGGATTTTGCTCAGTCTCCGCCAAGGGTTATCTTGGATTTTGCTCAGTCACCGCCAAGGGTTATCTTGGATTTTGCTTAGTCTCCGCCAAGGGTTATCTTGGATTTTGCTCAGTTGCCGCCAAGGGTTATCTTGGATTTTGCTCAGTCGCCGCCAAGGGTTATCTTGGATTTTGCTTAGTCTCCGCCCAGGGTTATCTTGGATTTTGCTCAGTTGCCGCCAAGGGTTATCTTGGATTTTGCTCAGTCTCCGCCAAGGGTTATCTTGGATTTTGCTCAGTCTCCGCCAATGGTTATCTTGGATTTTGCTCAGTTGCCGCCAAGGGTTATCTTGGATTTTGCTCAGTCTCCGCCAAGGGTTATCTTGGATTTTGCTCAGTTGCCGCCAAGGGTTATCTTGGATTTTGCTCAGTCTCCGCCAAGGGTTATCTTGGATTTTGCTCAGATGCCGCCAAGGGTTATCTTGGATTTTTCTTAGTTATCGTCGAGGGTTTTCTCGAAATTTTACTCAAATTATGCCCAGTTTATGCTCAATCTATACTCAATTTATGCTCAGGTTTTACTCAATTTTCACAATGCACACACTTGCACATTTGCACTTTTTAGTCAGGGAGAATTCTCTAAAATTCGAGGATCTGACACTGTTAGTGAGAGTTTGCGCTCAAGGACCTGACAACCTTTTTTATTCGGGGAGAGCTTTACCCTCAAGGATCCGAACACCCCGACGAATTGCTAAATCAGGCTGCAAAATGAACTGTCACTAGCTTTGGCATTCGGATATCGCACTATCTACCAAAATAGATTTGCTATCTAGTTTGCTTCAACCCTCTGCCAAAGAGGGGCATCTGTAGACACCCCATTTTTGCATCCGCCTGATTAATCAACTCGTCAACCCGATCGCAAGGATTCCTAATGATGGATGTGTATTCCATTGCTTTACTTTGTTACCAGATTTGTTTTAGAAATCCAGATGAGGTATCTCGAATTGACAGAACCTTAGAAACCACGCTACGCTAGGAAAAGTACGACCCCAGAAACATAGAAATCATCATCTTGTAGACTAAAAAGAAGCTTCACGATAAAAATCACTAAAAATTACCAAATTACCAAAATACCCTTAACCTCAAAACAACCTTAGAGCCTACGTTACGCTTAGGAAAACCCTTTCGAACACATAAAATGACAAATCGGAACCAAATAAATCATTTCACCAATTTTAACAGAATTTGACAAAATTACGAAAATGCCCCTCATAAAGTTCACAACCATTTCACACAAAAAATTTCATAAATAACAAAAAACTAATATTTCCATTGAATTCCTTACGAAAAACCGATTCTAAAACATCCTAGAACATTAAAAACCGACTTAAAATGTGAAAAGTCCTCTCCGGGGGTAAAACGGTAATTTCACAATTTTCATGATAAAAAATTTCGAATTAATAAATAAAATATTAAATTATTAAATTTAAACATTAATGAAATTAATTTAAAATTTTGAACCTAAAAAATCGATCAATCGGACTTTCGGGTAAAATTGTTGAGGGTTCGTGGGATATTTCTTTAAGGACCCCTCCATTTGGGGGTCCAAAAAATTAAAGATATTTTAGAGGGGGGTTCTCCCAAAATTAAAAGTAAATCAAGCAAGACTGAAGTCAAGGTATTAAAGTCAATCAAGTGAGACTGAAGTCAAAATTAAAGTCAATTAAGCAAGACTGAAGTCAAAATATTAAAAGTCAATCAATTAAGACTAAAGTCAAAACATTAAAAGTCAATCGAATAAGACCAAAAGTCATAATAGAATTCTAATTAAATAATAACTCTATCTAATAGAGTTCTAACTTAAAAATAATTCTACCTAAAACAATTCTAATTAAAACATAATTCTACCTAAAACAAGTCAAACTAAAACACAACTCTAATTAAAAGATCTCTAAATAAACACTAACTCTATCCAAATCAACCCCTAAAAACATCTATAAATAGAGGTGCTCACACCCTATTTTCGTATCAAATCATAAACCCTAAGAGAAGTAGGTCTAGAAGCTCCCCTAGCCCCCCATAAACCCTAGTTTTGGAGCCCCAACTCCTTAGCTAACATCCCTCCTTCAATTTTAGTCTAGAAAACATCCAAAAGCCTTCTAAAAACATCCCCAAATCCGCAACGAACTTGAAGAGTTCAGATTCAAAAACAAGGAGATACCTTGCCTCGGAGATCCGAAGTCAAATCCGGAAGCAGAACGAAGCAAGGGAGCACGGTACAAGGAGTTCTTTTTGTCAGATCTGAGGGAACCAAGTTCTTGCCATCGGAAAGGTAAACCTTTTATTTTTATTTATTTTCTTATCTAGGTTTTAGCAATGTAATTTACTTGGGAATTTAGTAGAGACCGGCTTTGGCCGGGCGGGGTTGGTGCCTAACACCTTCCAACCCCGTAACTTGATCCCCGAATTCAATTTTTTTTTGTTTTAGATTAGTTTTTATCCGTTTAGAGTCATTGATCGGTTCCTAGACCGTAATAACTAGGTGGCGACTCCCAAACCTCAAGGGTCAAAAGCGGATCCGCGCACCCCGCGTATCGAGGGCGCTTTCAGACTAGCGAGAAGGCAGAACCGTGAACCAAATGTCTTGAATCTAAACAGAATTCCACATATTAGCGTTAGTTTCCCAAAATCACATATCAGATCCAACAGCTTATCAGAACCACCACCAGCAAAAATGCCAAAAATGGTAAATTTCGCACCAGTGCACATTCATGAAAACTCAATTGTTGAGTCCCAATTATCCTTCATAGAAGGCATTGATATTTTATTCAATGGGGATTCCAACGAAAGTCTATCAGAGACAGCTCAAGAATCCACCAAAGTGGAAATCACTACCAACCAAGAGAACGACTCACCTTTTCCTACGAGCATTGACTGGGCATCAGTCGTCATCCCACCAAGCTTGGGAAGGATTATGCTCTACCCGGACAACAACAATCAATCAGAGATCATGGTCATCTCCGAACCACCAACCAAGCCATCCAACAAATCACTTTCCCATCTCATCCACCTCCTTAGAGAAGGGGATATATTGCACAATTGGGAAGAATTCCCTTTAACCCTTGAGGCTACCATAGCCTCAAAAAAAATATGTCGTTAGGCGACATCAATTTGCTTGAGAATCATAACGAGCCCTCGTCCTCGGGTAAAAACAATTTTGAGAGCTCCCTATCTTTATTAACAAATTTGCATGATTGTTCTTCTTATTTCTGGTATCCAAAAAATCACAAAAAAACAAATATTCCTCAAAAAGTAAAAAAATCAAAAAAAATTCGAAAACCAAAGAAATCAAAAAGCTTTCAAAATTGCAAAAAAACATATATTTTTCAAAAAAAAAAAGAGTTTTCAAGGGATTTGTCTAGATCAAATGAGTACCCAGATAAAATAGAATTTGAAAGGGATGAGTATGATTTCGATCTTGAACTCGACTTCGACCTCGACCTCATAGGGATAGAAGAAGAGTCTGAGGACGAAATGGAATACCCACCCAAAGAAATCAAAGATTTGGTAAAATGTCACGAGAGAGGTGTTTAGCCAAACATCGAGGATACATATTCAATCAATATTGGTACCGAAGAGGACCCACGAGTCGTCAAGATCGGAGCTTTGTTAACTTCACAACAGAAAGAAGAAATGGTCGAATTCCTACAGAAGTATCAGGACGTCTTCGCATGGTCATACAGAAATATGTCGGGATTAGATACAGATCTCGTTTTTCACAAATTGCCAATTGCTTCTGGAAGTAAGCCAATCAAGCAGAAACTGAGAAGACTGAAGCTTGAATGGACCCTCAAGGTCAAAGATGAGGTCATGAAGCAGTTTGAAACAGGGTTTCTTACAGTTTCTACGTACCCTGAATGGTTGGCTAACGTCGTCCCAGTACCCAAGAAAGATGGGAAGGTACGCATGTATGTTGACTACCGAGACTTGAACAAAGCTAGTCCTAAGGATGATTTTCCACTACAACACATCAACACTTTAGTCGATAGTACAGCAGGGCACAACATGTTCTTGCTCATGGATGGCTTCTCAGGCTATAACCAGATAAAAATGGTGAAGAAGACCAGGAAAAGACAGCATTCATCACGTCATGGGGTACTTTCCACTAGAAAGTCATGTCTTTTGGGCTGAAGAACGCAGGGGCGACTTACCAACGGGCAATGACCGCATTATTCCACGATATGATCCATAAGGAGATGGAGGTCTACGTAGATGACATGATCACTAAATCCGACATTGAAGAAGACCATCTGGTGAATCTGAAGAAGCTGTTTGACAGACTTAGAAAATACAGCTTGAGGCTAAATCCGGCAAAATGTGTATTCAGGACGACATCAAGCAAGCTATTGGAATTTATTATCAGCAGAAGGGGCATTGAGATAAATCCTGCAAAAACTAAGTATATCCTTGAAATGAAGGCACCTGTTTCAGAAAAAGACGTTCGGGGCTTTCTGGGAAGAATACAGTATATCAGTCGGTTTATAACTCAACTGACGCCTATCTATAAGCCAGTCTTCAAGCTATTAAGAAAAGATACGCTGAAGAAGTGGAACAAAGACTATCAGGAAGCATTCGACAAGATCAAGCAATATCTGCTCAATCCACCAGTTTTAGTCACTCATACTCCAGGATGACTTCTACTGATGTATATCTCAGTACAAGAAATGTCAATGGGGTGTGTGCTAGGACAACATGATGAATCGGGATGGAAGGAACAGGCCATCTACTATCTCAACAAGAAACTTACTGATTACGAAGTGAAATATTCAATACTTGAGAAGATTTACTGTGTATTGGTCTGGGCATCTCAACGACTACATCATTATTTGCTCAGTTAGTTAACTATGCTTATCACCAGGATGGACCCCCTGAAGTACCTATTCGAAAACCAGCACTAACAAGCCACACAGAAAAATGGTAACTATTGTTATCGGAGTTTGACATCACCTATATCACTCAAAAAGCCATCAAAGGGCAAGTCATCGCAGACCACCTAGCTGAGCACCCGTTACCTGATTACGAGCTATTAAAGACAAACTTTCCTGATGAAGCCATACTATTTATCGAGATTAAAGATTATGATGAAGAACCAGACTGGAAAATGTACTTCGACGGAGCAGTTAATTAGAAAGGGAACGAAATATGGGCAGTCTTGGTCAAACTAGATGGATCCCACGTACCCATTGCAATCAGATTGAAATTCCAATGTTCTAACAACGAGGTTGAATACGAAGCATGCATAGCGGGGTTGAAAGTAGCACTGGACCTCGAGGTAGATGAGATCGATGTTTTCGGAGATTTAAGCCTAGTAGTCTATCAGACGACTGGAGAATGAAAGATCCAAGAGCAGAGACTGGTCCCGTACCACGAGTATCTGGAAGAATTAAGCTCACGCTTTGACAGAATCTCATCACATACATGCCAAGAGCTAAGAATCAGTTTGCAGAAGCACTAGCTACGCTCGTTTCTATGATCAGTATATCTGAAGATCTAGTCATCGACCCAATTGAGATTGAAATTCAAGATAAGCTGACTTATTGTCTACCCGTTGAAATAGAAGAATCCGAAGAAAAGCCTTGGTATTCGGACACTAGGGCATATCTCAAGGATCGAACCCTTCCCTCAGATGCAACATCAAATGATCACAGAACCATTTAGAAATTAGCAGGGCAATTCTTCTTAAGCAATGGTATTCTGTATAAGAAGTCGCATCACGAGGTCTTACTCCGATGCTTGGTAGAAATAGAATCGAAACGATTAATTGAGACTGTACATGGGGGAGTCTGTGGGCCCCACATGAATGGTCACATGCTAGCAAAGAAGATTATGCGGATGGGATATTACTAGACAACAATGGAAAGTGACTGCTATTAGTATGTTCGTAAATGCCATCTATGCCAAATCTACGCCAACATGATCAATGCTCCACCATCAGAATTGCATAACATGACTACTCCTTAGCCCTTCTCACTCTGGGGAATGGATGTCATCGGGCCAATCTCACCTAAAGCTACAAATGGGCATCGTTTCATTCTAGTGGCTATCGATTACTTTACCAAGTAGGTAGAAGTTGCCTCATATGCCAACATCACCAAAAGCAATGTCCTAAAGTTTGTCAAGAACAACATTATCTACAGATATGGGCTTCCAAGCGAACTAGTAACAGATAATGCCAAAAACTTCAAGAACAAAGACATGATCAAGATGTGCAAAGATTTCTAGATCACTCATCACAATTCTATACCCTACAGACCTAAGATGAATGGAGCAATCGAGGCAGCTAGTAAAAATATAAAAAAGATTATCGAGAAGATGGTAGTTACGTACAAAGACTAGCACGACATGTTGCCTTTTGCATTTCACGCCTATCAAACCTCATTCAGAACTTCGACTGGGGCAACTCCATATTCATTGATCTATGAAATGGAAGTAATTTTACCTGTAGAGGTCGAGATCCCTTCCCTTCAGATCTTAAAAGAAGCAGAGTTGGATGAAGCTGAATGGATTCAACCTCGATTTGATCAATTGAATTTGATTGAAGAAAATTGACTTGCAGCCATCTGCCATGGATAGATCTATCAGCGACGGAGAGCTCGTGCCTATAACAAGAAAGTCAAACCCAGAGATTTCTCACCAGGAGACTGATGAGACTATCGTTGTTCTTCTCACCGGAGTTAATAATAATCTTACATTTACCTTACTTGTGGGGCAAGTAGGGGATCGAACCAAGAGAAAGGAGGAATAGAGTTAAGCTAAGAAGATAAAATTCAAATTAACTAAAAGGAATTAAAACTATTTTTCTTTGTATTTTTGAACTTATAAGAAAATGTAAAATTACTAGAAAAGAGACTAAAGTAAATGAAATTAAAAGCAAGTAAACTTATGAAATTAAAACACCATTAGAGGTGGATCTACCTAGAACATGTTGATGAGCAATTCTTAGTTTCAAACCTTTTTGTAACTCAATCGTAAGGGCTTGGTGTTAGCTCCTTAGATCGGAAAGTTTTGCAAATGAAATGAAATAAGGGAACATAAACAAAGTAGAATTCTTTGAAAACTTCCTACTACCAATTATCTAGTTTAAGCATACTTTATCTTGATCTAATCTAAGCATAAAGTATCTATATTAAGAATAATAGGTGCAAGAAACTTAAAGAGAATTCATAAGCATTTTAAATAAAAGAAAGGCATGAAATTAAAAATAACACAAGAACTTACTCTAGCCTTTTCCACTCTCCAATGGAGGGGAACTTAGCCTAATGTCATTGCAAGAGAGGGAAGATAAGAGATGAAATAACTTTTCTTCATTTCATGGAGAAAATTACAACTTCTTCTTCTTCTACTTCTTACAAGACTAATTAGCCAAAAGGAAATAACTAGAAAATGAAAATACAAAAAATAAGAGAATAGGCAAAGAGCCTTAGATTAAAGGAGTCTTGGATAAGAGAACCAAGATGGGACCCTTTCTCTAGAAATGAAGGCTCTATTTATAGAGAAAAATGTGTGTAGAAGAGTCTAAAAGTAGCCTCCACTTTTCTTTGCACAAAAAGACAAAAGGAGAGAATATGAGTTAAGGATTAGGGCATTCCAAAGTGTTAGGGCATTCCAAAGTGGGCCCAAATGCTTTTGCCTTGAGATTTTGATTCCAAATTGTTGATTTTTTGCACAAGAAACACACGTAATTAGATTTATCTAGTAAATGAATTTATTTATATATAATTAAGCCTAATTAACATGCAACGTGGTGATTTGAGGCTTATCATGATTATTATCTTAATATAGAGAAATAGGTATAAAAATCAAGATAAATATCCAGAAAATGTGCGTATAATTGAGTGTTTGGAGACACTCATCAGAGACCTTGTACTGAAGAAGATCCTGCCAATCCAAGAAGATGCTAGAGGAAAATTTAGACCAAACTATGAGGAATACTTCATCGTGCAAAAGGTAATGACAGGAGGAGCTCTGATCCTTACAGAGATGGACGGACAAGTCTTCCCGCAACTGATCAATGCTGACACTGTTAAGAAATACTACACCTAAGATCTGACCTTGAGGTGACGAAAGGCCATCCTTGATATCCTGAACAAATTATCTAACCTTAGTCAACGAGCCATCACGTTCATTTCTTATCCTAAGATTGGGGTAAGTCAACAAAAAAAAAGGACAAAAGAAAAAAAAATCAGAAAAAAAAATAAAAACATCAAAATACTCCTGGCTCGCATGAGGATAAACTATGAACGGCTAAAAGTGCAAAAAAATCAAAAAAGTCAAAAACTCGGACACTTGATTTGAGCTCGACCCAAATCTCCAGCCTAAACAAGTTCGAGAAACGCTGGGAGAAGACATAGATCACCTTTTCGAAACAAAAATAGACGAGTCCCATATCTAAACCACTCTAAATACATCCAGACCTTAACATTTTTGTATCCTTCCACCACCATAAGCCTAAACCAACGTTTTGTCCCATCAAAAGTCCTTTTTGATCAGGAAAGGTCCTAGGGCAACACAATGACAGTGGCAGCACAAATAATCTTGCAACTTGGTCCGGACCTCAAAGTCTTATTAGTCGTTGGAAGACTCAAGAGGGGAATCCAGGTCGAATATTAAAAAAAAAGAATACTTGAAGTGTAGAGTAGCTGATCTCGCTGCTCAACTTGAGTTGTCGAACCACGAATAGTTGTCAGCAAACTTGAGAGGGGAATTTAGATCGATTACTCAAGAAAGAGTGTCACTGCAAGAGTAGAGTCACCGATCTCGCAGTTAAACTTGAGTCACCAAGCCATAATGACATAGAGACTCCGAGGAGAATTGTAATGTAAAAATCCAAAAAATACAAGCATAGTCTGAAAGGGCATAGTGAAAACCCGAAAGGGCGCTATGAGTAAAAGAATCAGGCTATGGTAAGATCAAAGCCACCGACACGATGAAAATCCCAAAAAGGACGTCAACGGGCAAAAATGTGGAAATCAGGTCAGGTGAAAATCGTAATTGGCACCAGGGGCAATCAGGGTGAACAAAAAAAAAATCCTGGCCCGCAAGAGTATAAATTGTGAACGACGAAATCCTTCCAAGAAAACCCATGTCCCAAGCAAATAACAATCCTCCAAATACCAAAGCACTAGGGATGACTCTAAAGGAACCAAAAGATAATTGACACTTATATCCCCTGTGTTTGGCAAAAGCACCAAAATCGTCATAACCAAAGATTTTACAAACTCTGAATTTATCGTACTCATTTGATAAAAACATTTCACAAAATTGCATTTCAAAACTACTATTTTGGCCAATGACGACAAATCTAGGACTTATTCAACAAAACTTTGTGTTTTCAAGAACAATAGATACACCTGAGGCCAAGTAAGTACAAAATCTATTTTTTTGCATTAATCTTTCAATGTTTTGCATACATTCAGTCAATGAAAAGAAAATACAAAAAGAGGGAATACAACGCAATCAGTCAAACATCATGGTGAGAAATGAAAAAAGAATCAAGGCATTCCTCTAAAGCACGGATCTGGGTAGCCTAGCTCATCATCACTTTCTCGGCATCAGAGGTATCACGACTCACCAAATATGCTGTAAAGTCCTCAAAATGAGGACACTGGGCAAGTCGATCCCTCAAATCAGCGACTTCAGCTCGAAGCCTAGCTACTTCACCACCATCAGATTTAAGCCAAAAAGCCTGAATTCGACGATGATCAGTCTGAGACCCTTCAACTCGATCTCGATAATCAAAGAAGGATGAAGCACCAGGGCGTGTTCGGCGAACTATCGACACTGAGGGCCTTTCATAAACAAGTTCTCGAATCCAATGCAAGTATGCCGGGAATTGGTGTGCTGCAAAGATGAGTCGACTCAGAACCTCAACCTGACCCCATTCTTTTACGAGTCGACTCAAAAGTACAGTCGACAACGGACCAACCAACTCATTGAAATTCTCGGGGATGAGCACACCATGGTCATAACCAAACTGACGAAGAACCCAAAGTGGTACATAATGTGTTGCCTCGTAAAGACCAACCAAAATGAGAAAACGAGCACCATCGAATGCTATTACAAGAGACCCTCGAGGTTGGAAGGCACCAATCCATCTCACTTCTTCATCATCAAGGTTACCAATAAAAGAATACCATTCTTCTTTGCCACCCGAGGTGAAGGGACTGATTCGCCTCGACATCATGAGTACGAGATTGGCGTTAACGCAAAATGGGCGATTAACCACTTCAGTTGAAGCCAGATGATCCATAAACCAGAACTACAATAACATGAGCATTTTAAACTTTGGAAGCTAGCAAGTTCAAATTTAAATTTAAAAACTACGCTAAGTTCAGAATTTACCTGCAGGAGTGGAGCACACCCTCGGAAGACTCGATCAGGACCGGCAGAACAAGATGCGAGGGATTGGAACATCTCACTTAAAAGTATCGGTGCCAACCGGCGTCCCTCCCGGACTTGTTGAATCACGTGGATAAGAGAAAGATCATGATGTCTCCGCCACCTGGGAACAAGAGTTGACTCACCACCATCAAAGTAAGAGCGTTAAAATGAATCAACGGCTTCGAGTGATCCGTGAGGCGTTCAATCAAGAAGGATTTAGACCTTGTCTTCAAAATTGATTCGCCATCCGGAATCTTCAAAAACTTGCGGCTTATCCCCAAAAAGTCAGAAGCCTCACCTCGGAATCCATCGCGCAATGGTGGAATCACAATGGGGCCCGATATCTCAAGCCCCAACAACACTTCAAACTCTTCGATGGTGGGAGTCATTTCGTGCACCCTGAACCGAAAGAGATTAAGCTCGAGAATCCAATACCCCAACATTGCCTCAATCAAGCTCCATTGCAATGGGATCTTGGGTAAAGAAAGAGTGAACCCCAATTTATTAAAACACCATTGAGTTCCATCATCGTTATCCATACTATCTATCCAACTACTTAAGAAAGGATCGACAATGGCATACCTTTTCAAGTTTAGAAGAATAGAGGGCACCTCCATGGAGCTTGAGAAGAAGCTTTGAGGAAGAAGGAGAGTGAAAAAATCGGCCAAAAGTGAAAAAGGGAAGTAAAAAGTGAAATGTTAGGACAACAACAATGGTAAAACATGCTTGAAATAGAGGGGAAATTGTGCTGGTCCGTGTTTGAAACACGGATAAGGTCAAATGATAATTGATTCGTGCCTAAAACACAGATAATATCAAAGTTAGCTTATCCGTGCTGAAAACACGGATGAAGAAAAATGTGACTTATCCGTGCTCTTAACATGGATAAAAGCAACAAATGATTCATCCGTGCTTCTAGCACGGATGAAAATTGGAAAAACCCATCCATGTTGAGAACACAAACTAGAATATTTTAAGCCTTGAGGCCTAAATCATTTGAGATTTTGATAATTTCGAATTATATAATAGCCATGTCGAGGCTCGATACCTCAAAATCATACGAAGAATGATAGAAATTCCTACGTGCTCGATAAATGTGTTCAAAACTCTCAAAAATACTCAAAATATATATCGGGCACATAGGAACTCGCTAAGATCATATTAGGTCAGGTCAGGCCTCTACGGACCACCTTACTCAACGGGGATCCCAAATGACTCACACTACTCGAAGAGCACATTCGAAGGGTCCTTGGGACCCTAATCGCATCCTCTACCCGACTGTAAGCTCATCAACACTCAAAAGGGCTCAAAAGCCCTAATGATTGACATCACGCCTAAGAAACTCGTCAGAGCCCGAGTCAATTACACATATCATCACAGGGATATAATAAATACAATGGACATGAATGCACATATATATAAAAAAAGGTAAAATGTTTACAAAAGTGTCTCAGTCTAATTCAAATGTTTTGCAAGGTACAATAAAATTAGATGGAGGGAGGAGCATCATCCCGGGTGCTCTGAGTCTCCAGAATCGCTCCAGAAGAAGATCCAGCCACCACACCTGAGCCAGACACCCCGGAAGAAGGTAGACCGTGCATCCGTAGTTGTCCCTCCGAATCCATGAAGAAAAGCTCAGCATCCAAGGCAGCATCCTGCTCTGTAGTACCTACGAGATCAGCACCTGTGACGGAGGACCCAGTGGAAGGGGAGGCCTGAAAATAAAGAAACAAAGCATATCAAAATACAGGCAGTGACATATACGGCATATGCAAATAAATGAACAAACTAAAATGAAAATGCTTACCCTGAGAAGAATACAAGAAGAACCAATCAAGATAGAATATATATGAACTACAATCTGTGAAAAGAAAGGAAATAGAAACAACATACCATCTCAGCCTGCAGACGTGACTCTCGCAGCACCATCTCCAGCTCTAACTTCTAGATCCTAGCCGCCTGTGCCTCTATGCGAGCCTCCTGCTCCTCGAGCTGAGCAGCCTGCTCCTCCACGTCGATCTTAGAGGCTCTCCATCGGTTCTCCATCTCCACGGCCCTCTCCACCTAAGCCTCGATCACATCGTAGCCCTTACGAAGACGACAAAGATCATCGGCCTGAGAACAAAAATATCGATCAAGTGAGATAGGGATATAATGAAACGTAGAAAGTCATAAAGAAAAAAGACGGTGACTGAATGCGTACTGTGACAGCATGCTCCTGAAGAAGGACCCCTCCGATCTCTGTAATCCCAGCTCTGGCAGTAACTGCAGGCATGATGCATCCAATGGACGCCTCTCGGAACCATGCCTAGTAGTCTCCAGTCCTCACTAGTCCAGCTGCATCTATGCCCCTGTAGACACCCCATTTTTGCACTCGCCTAATTAATCAACTCGTCAACCCGATCGCTATGATTTCCAATGATAGATGTGTATTCCATTGCTTTATTCTGTTACCAGATGTGTTTCAGAAATCCGGATGAGGTATCTCGAACTGACAAAACCTTAGAAACCACGCTACGTTAGGAAAATACGACTCCAGGAACATAGAAATCATCATCTTGCAAACAAAAAAAAGCTTTACGATAAAAATCACTAAAAAACTACCAAATTACCAAAATACCCCTAACATCAAAACAACCCTACAGCTTACGTTACGCTTAGGAAAACTCTCTCAAAACACATAAAATAACAAATCGGAACAACTAAATCATTTCACCAATTTTAACAGAATTTGACAAAATTACGAAAATACCCCTTATAAAGTTCATGACCATTTCACACACAAAATTTCATAAATGACACAAACTAATATTTCAATTGAATTCCTTACGAAAAATCGATTCTAAAACATACTAGAACATTAAAAACCGACTTAAAACGTGAAAAGTCCTCTCCGGGGGCAAAACGATAATTTCATAATTTTCATGATAAAAAATTCCGAAATAATAAATAAAACATTAAATTATTAAATTTAAACATTAATGAAATTAATTTAAAATTTTGAACCTAAAAAATCGATCAATCGGACTTTCGGGTAAAATTGTTGAGGGTTCGTGGGATATTTCTTTAAGGACCCCTCCATTGGGGGTCCAAAGAATTAAAGATATTTTAGAGGGGGGTTCTCCCAAAATTAAAGTAAATCAAGCAAGACTGAAGTCAAGGTATTAAAGTCAATCAAGTGAGACTAAAGTCAAAATTAAAGTCAATTAAGCAAGACTGAAGTCAAGATATTAAAAGTCAATCAATTAAGACTAAAGTCAAAATATTAAAAATCAATCAAATAAGACCAAAAGTCAAAATCATAATAGAATTCTAATTAAATAATAACTCTATCTAATAGAGTTCTAACTAAAAAACAATTCTAATTAAAACACAATTCTACCTAAAACAAGTCTAACTAAAACACAACTCTAATTAAATACTAAATCTATCCAAATCAACCCCTAAAAAAATCTATAAATAGAGGTGCTCACGCCCTATTTTCGTATCAAATCATAAACCCTTAGAGAAGTAGGTCTAAAAGCCCCCCTAGCCTCCCATAAACCCTAGTTTTGGAGCCCCAACTCCTTACCTAACATCCCTCCTTCGATTTTAGCCTAAGAAACGCCTAAAAGCCTTCCAAAAACATCCCAAAATCCGCAACAAACTTGAAGAGTTCAAATCCAAAAATAAGGAGATACCTTGCCTCGGAGATCCGAAATCAAATCCGGAGACAGAACGAAGCAAGGGAGTACGGTACAAGGAGCTATTTTTGTCAGATCTGAGAGAACAAAGTCCTTGCTATCGGAAAGGTATAAAATATTTTTTATTTATTTTATCTAAGTTTTAAGCAATGTAATTTATTTGGGAAGTTAGTAGATACAGGTTTTGGCCGGGCGGGGTTAGTGCCTAACACCTTCCAACCCCGTAACGTGATCCCCGAATTCAGTTTTTTTTTGTTCTAGATTAGTTTTTTTATCCGTTTAGAGTCATTGATCGGTTCCTAGACCGTAATAACTAGGTGGCGACTCCCAAACCTCAAGGGTCAAAAGCGTATCCAAGCACCCCGCGGATCGAGGGTGCTTTCAGTGGCGACTCCACTAGGGACATTGAGGATCAAACTTGAAAAATCCCAAGTGTTGGAGCATTGTTAAAAGCGACCTAGAATGTTTTATTTATTTATTTATTTTTTAATTTTTTTTAGTTTGTTTAGCTATTTATTTTATCCATTTGTTCGATTATTGAGTATGCAGTTAGACTTTGAATAGTTGATATTTTGACATATTATTTGTTATGATTCGATCAAACATTATATATTATTTCTATATCCAATTGAGGGTTGTGTTAAGGTGATCCTAAATAATGCAAAATTTTGAAGAAGTATTAATGGATTAATGGTGATTGAGGCGGGGTAATCGCTGTTTTTTTTATTAGGCACGCGTTGGTTATTCTTTAAAAAAAAAAAAAAATCTTTTCATCAATTTCTGTAGGTGTGTTATAATTTTTTATTATTTGTTATTATAGTTTTACTTTGATAAAGGGACTATGTTGTCCATTCACAACAAAAGGATTTGTTAAAATACATAGAATTTCGGTTGATGTTGGCAAGAGCAATAGGTAATAGGATGGGGTGCCCCAAGTAAAGTGTGATTTTTATGTTTTCCGCACCGCATTAACAGTGCTGATGTGAGTGGTGTGGTATAAGAAAAATTAATTTCTTCTATACCCACATCGTCCTCTTAAAGCATTGGTTCACTGTGATTAAAGGAGACCGATTCATTCTCTCCATTCAGCCGGTTTGAATCAACTAAGAACAACTTGAAACTTTGCATAAACCATAGATTTTTTTCGATGGTTAAGCACAAAGCTGCACATCAATGGCCCCTCAAGAGATCTACTCAAATCTCATCGTCTTCAATGGAGACCGACTGGTTCAAGTCTGAAATCGATCGGTTCAACCTCTCAAATCCGATCGATTTAGGTGGATTATGATCCTAGCCCTCATCCTGATTACTTCGCGATCTTTTCTTTCACTCAAACATCGGTTCATGTTGCGATTTTGGTGGCTGCTTTTTTCGGATCAGTCGTGTTTGTGATACTGTTGATCTCGGTTTCAGATGTGAAGATCTCGGTGAAGATACGTTTGAATCTCAGTTTCTCTCTGTGTTTTTGTCTTGATTAAATTTGTCGAAGTTATCAGTTATTGTTTCTTTCTTGCTCTCGGTTCTGGATAACCAAAAACGTTAATGGCCGAACATCGATTTAATAACAGTGGTTATAGGATGTCAATCATATTTAGCTCCAGAAATCCGTTATACCATGGCTGTTCCATTAAGCCAATCTCATTCTATTTTACAAGTTTTTAGTAATCGGAAAGCATCTATCGAGAGTTTTGAGTTAAAATCAGATTTGGCAAATTTAATACAATTTTTGGACAACTTGCCGTCAATTAAGGGGTTTAATTTATTGACTTATACCCCCATCAAGCCCCTCAATCGACAAGAAAGTTTTTTTTAAAAAATTAAAAATAAAAAATAAAAATAAAAAATCTGAACTTTAATGTTACCAACAGCAACATAGGGGTATATATATATTTTTTTTGTTTTGTTCTTTTGATTGAGATCAACTTGTTTTCAAAAAATAAATATCCTCTTCACCTCGTCGATCATTGCTATATCCTCAATTTTACATCCCTGGAAACTTTGAATTATTTCAGGGTCACCCAAAATTACCCTTAATTGAAATACATAAGGAAATAATGCTTGCTTCTAACATTGGTATGCTTAATGTACTTATGTGATTGGAACGATGTTCATGTGATTCGAATGGTGTTGATCATTTATTAAATATTCATATGATTTCGAATGGTGTTTGATTTGATAGAATATTCATGCGATTCGTGATTGGTTTAATTGGACCCATGGGCCCATTTGTTTGAAAAAAACCCTGGGCACACCCCACCCTGTTTTGCACACACTACATGCACGTTTACTATTTTACTCACTTACACGTCCCATATAGCCAACGTGGCACTAGTGCGTGGCCCGGTCTCTTCGGAGATGTGACGTCATTCATGAAAATCACAACTCCAGTCACGTACCTTAGGGTATATCAAACTAGGGGCATCAATACCGTCTGATCAGGTGATTCTAAGAGGTATATTGATGCACCCAGGCTGGAACAACCTGAGCCTTTGACCTATTGTGAGCCACACAGTCACATGTCCCGATTGCCAACGTAGTACTAGTACGTGGTCGGTCCCCTCATGGGATGGCAAATCATTTATGAAAGCTACAACTCTTGACTCGTACCCATAGGTATGTAAAAGATAATCTAAGTATATCAATTGCACTTCTTAGTCAAAATCGGTGCCTAAGCGAGATCTTGCCCCGTTGTACCCTACTGTATGAGGGGGATAGACTATGTCTATTCTAGACGAGAGGTATTTAAGTGGGTCCTTTCTCAGCATTGTGCGCCACCTCTCAACTGGAGATCAAACTGACTGTTTTTGGCTTCAGAGAAGTGAGTTGAGGTTTTAGATTATCACTTATACGGTATATCAAACCAAGTCACCACGTATCGAGAGATATATAGGTGTATTTGGGCAAGGGTGGCCAGATAAAATGCATTGCACGTAGTGAGCTTAGAGTCTAGAAACCTTCCTTGTAGGTCACGACTCGAACTTGTCGTGGGTGTTCCCGGGTTGTTTATTGAATGGAACTTTATGAATGATGAATATATGTGAATGATGAAATCAGAACGCATGTGAATGAAAAGATCAGAATGCATGTGAATGATGAGATCAGAGTGTATGATTGTCCTCAAGGATAAAAAATGTTGTTTTTGAAAATTAAAATGGGTGCACTGACCTAATAAAGAATCCATTCTTTTATAATAATGACCCAGTTCATCTCGATCTAATAATCATGGTGGGCTGGGCCATTTAAATTGAAATAGAAATCAAATTTTCAAAGAAGAAAAATGGTTTACGAAGGGAAAGTATTTTCTAGAAAAGTGTTTTCCAGAAAAAGTGTTATTCTCTAGAAAATAATATTTTCTAAGAAAAATTATTTTCCAGAAAATGTTTTCCATAAGAACAAGATTTTCGAAGAGAAAATGTTTTTAAAATAACAAATTATTTTTCAGAGAAAAAATATTTTCCAAAAGAAAATATTTTCCGAAAGAAAAGAAAATGAAGGAAAAATGATTTACAAAAGATCTATTTTTGCATGGAAAATTTTTGAAATATGTTTTTTACCAAAAATCTATTTTTTGTATGAACCTTGTAAAATTATCAAAATATGTTTTTCTAAAAAGAAAATGATTGCAAAAAATAATCAGAATTGTGAAAATTGTTATTCAATAAAAACATTATTTTCAAGAGTGCAATAAAATTATTTTCCTTCTGAATAATCATTGAATGGATGAATTGTTTAATGGATTGGTGCACAAAATTCAATAAAATCTCAGGGTTCATTTAAAATGTTATCAAGGGGGTGACACTGAAATTGGTTAAATTCACCTTCAAAGAGGTTTTAAGGGTTATCATTGTATCTAAGCTCAATCGTCCATCGTCTAGCTAGAGTTATAAATCCGGTCAATTAGAGTAAACGTCAATATCAAGTCAACAGTCAGAAATGACCTCAAAATTTCTCAACATCATCCAGTTGTTCTTTGAAGATCATAGTGCTTCAATCCTACCGGTTGTAAGCAATATCTCAGTCCTCAGTCCTAATCAAACTCGTGTGGGTACTTGTCTTGAGTTTTCATGAGTCATTTGGGTTAGTTCGAGTCCTTTTTTCCAGCAAGGTCAAGTCTTCTTTAGATTGAGTTTACTTTTTTCCTATTGAGTCAAGTTAGTTCATTGAGTCTATAAAGGTGTTTGTCGCCCCATCTGAAATTGATCGGATAAAGGAAATTCTTGAATACCTCGATGAGTTTTCATGAGTCATTTGGGTTAGCTCAAGTCCTTTTTTTCAGCAAGATCATGTCTTCCTTAGATTGAGTTACTTTCTTCCTATGAAGTCAAGTTAGTTCATCGAGTCTATAGAGGTGTCTGTCGCCCTATCTGAAATTGATCGAATAAAGGAAAATTTTGAATACCTCGAGTGCATTAATGAATTAACTAATAATTTGATAGATTTCTGTTCTGAACAAGAAGATAAGAGTCGGGCTCAACCTTTAATCGAGAAAGGAAAAGGTCTTTGACCTCGAAATAGGAAATAATTCCTAAAGAAATTCAAATAGAAACCATCTTATCCCTAGAGGAACACGAGGGGATAATGAATTTACTCAAAAATTTCAAAAGACTTGTTCGTGTGATCATATGAGGGTATGCTAGGTACAAGCTTGGGTGTTTGTTCAACATGGAATAAATACTCGTCTATATCGATGAAATTAAAGAAGATGTTATAAAATGTAGCAGTGCTATCCTCACTACATCTTGAGTTGCAAATCACATATTATCAGTCGATATGGGGATATCTTTTGAACTGATCTCTGATAATGGGTCGTACTCAAAGCATAAGTCATTATTCTGTGTACAAAGTTCAAAATCCGGCATCGCAAATCATCACCCTACCGTCCTCAGATTAATGGAGCAGTTGAAGCAGCTTGCAAGAGTTTCAAGATAATCATCAAGAAAATGTGTTAATCACTGGGATTAGTTAGAAAAATTACCATTCACATTAGGGGCACATCATACTTCAATGCAGTCCTCTATTGGAGCTATTCCCTACTCTCTAGTATATGATTATGGCAGCGTTTTGCTAGTTAAATTGGAAATCCTATATTTCAAGGTCTTGATGGAAAGTCAATTGCTAGAAACAGACTAGACTCGTCATTGGGTATGAAGAGTTAAACTTTGATTGAAGAAAACAACTTTGGGTGCAAACTTATGAAAGAAGAATCGCTCGCACGTTTGACATGAAGGTTAAAGTTTGTTACTTACAAGTCAAGGATTTAACCATCAGACTTTCAAAGAAAAATAAGTACTCCTCCTCGACCATAGGAGGAAGTTCTAAACTTAATTGGAGAAATTATCTATCAGCAAGAAAACACTACTTTGGAAACCATCAGATTTCAAAGAAAATCGAGCACCTATCTTTGACCTTAGAGGAAAGTTCAAACCAAATTGGGGAGATCCATTCATCGTCAAGGAATATTACCATGAAAAACTGTCAGACTTCAAGATCATGATGGAATCGAATTACCAGAACCAACCAACCTTGACCAAATCAAACGGTACTACATTTACGGAGGCCATCTTTGGCCAAATCAATTCTCCTATTACCAAGTTCAACATATCCTTTCTCAACCCCTTTGCAGCCTTTTCAAAAAGAAAAATTATGCATTTTTCTTTCTTTCTCAGCCTAATCACCTAACCTAGGGGAGGGAAGCTTCGAACTACATTTTGGTATGATCCCCAAATTCTGGCGTACGTAGGTAACCTGAGAAGTTACTTCAAGCCCGACCACATCAAAATAAAAAAATATATTTCTCACACAATAAAAAAATAAAGAAAAAATTCAAAAGAAAGAAAAATATCTTCAAAATGGGGAAGAAAATTTAAGAAAAGAAAAAGAAATAATTTAAAAGGAAGTGCCACACAAGGGGCATTTGGGTTTTGAGCCTCAAAATTCCTTTCTTTTTATACCCAGTCCTAAGCCTACCCATGAAAGTCCTCCTAAGTACCGTGCGAAAAGTCAAGGAAGATAGCAAAGCATGATCAGACAATAACTCTAGAAGTTCAGAGGAGAAGAAAAAGATAAAAAAAAATGATAAGGCCTCCTAAGTTGAAAATCCGAAAAGGGCGGCTTAGGCAAAAATTAAGGCAAGCTCGCAAGGTGAAAATCTGAAAGGACAACTTTGGCAACAATCAGAGCCAAAAAAAAAAAAGCTCGCTAGATCGAAAACCTGAAAAGGCAATCTAGGCAAAGGTTAGAGCAAGCTCGATAGATTGAAAACCTGAAAAGGTGATCTAGGCAAAATTTAGAGCAACAAAGAAAAACAGAAGAAAATCCCAAGCTGTGAGCGGTCCGAGCTGAAACATCAGAAGTCCGAATAACCAAGTTCAATACTTAGCTTAAACCAGGAATAGACTCAGAAGCCACAAATCTTGTCTACGATCGATCTGAAAATGTTTACTCCCCCAAAATGAACTAAGGGAGATAAGGTGAATTCTATGATGAGTCTCAAAAGGAAATAATTTTGTACTCTTGAGCCTAACTCAATACCTTCAATAAAATTAATCAAATTTGTGGTAATCAATTATTTCAAACTTTCATACAAGGGGCATTTTTTCTTTCTTTTTTCCCCCTTATACTAGGGGCATTTTTTTATTTTTTGCACGATGTGTTCAATTATTTCCAAGGCCATGTTCATTGTCAAACTATAGGCGTTTTATTTTTGAGCAATGTTAATCCTAAAAGATAATAAGAACCCCAAACTTAAGGTTACCTTCTTGATAACAGTTTTTCGAAAAACTCTTGAGGTTCAAAAGAAGTAAAAACTCCGGTTTTAAATTCATAAAACTTTTTGATAAATCCTTGAGGTTCAAACAAAATCATTTTTGATCTCAAATAGAAGATATGGCATTCTTTCGTTCTCCAGATTCTTTTTCAGATCCAATCATTCTTAGATTCGATCATTTCTTTTCCAGATTCATTATCTTTCAGATTTATTCATTATTTGATTCATTCCAATCAGTTTTCTCCAGATTCATTCATTCTTTCCCAAAATTCCTTCCTTCCTTCCTCTGCCAGTTTTTCTTAGTTACCGCCAAGGGTTATCTTGGATTTTGCTCAGTTTTCGCCAAGGGTTATCTTGGATTTTGCTCAGATGCCGCCAAGGGTTATCTTGGATTTTGCTCAGTTTTCGCCAAGGGTTATCTTGGATTTTGCTCAATTTCCGCCAAGGGTTAACTTGGATTTTGCTCAGTTGCCGCCAATGGTTATCTTAGATTTTGCTCAATTTCCGCCAAGGGTTATCTTGGATTTTGCTCAGTTGCCGCCAAGGGTTATCTTGGATTTTGCTCAGATGCCGCCAAGGGTTATCTTGGATTTTGCTCAGTTGCCGCCAAGGGTTATCTTGGATTTTGCTCAGATGCCGCCAAGGGTTATCTTGGATTTTGCTCAGTTTTCGCCAAGGGTTATCTTGAATTTTGCTCAGATACCGTCAAGGGTTATCTTGGATTTTGCTCAGTTACCGTCGAGGGTTTTCTCGAAATTATGCTCAGTTTTACTCAATTATGCTCAGTTTATACTCAAATTATGCTAAAATTATACTCAGATTTTACTCAGTTTCACACAGTGCAAACACTTGCACATTTGCACTTTTTAGTCGGGGAGAATTCTTTAAAATTCAAGGATCTGACATTGTCAGTGAGAGTTTGCGCTCGAGGACCTAACAACCTTTTAATTCGGGAAGAGTTTATGCTCAAGGATCCAAACACCTCGACGAATTGCTAAATCAGGATGCAAAATGAACTGTCACTAGCTTTGGCA
>NW_028237089.1:0-42469 GCF_017979445.1 Akebia trifoliata | reverse complement strand
AACCCGCTAGTTTCCTAAAGGGTAGCTTTCTTCACTTGGCTAGCCTCTCTTGGAAGATCCTTACTTTAAATAATCTAATTCGGCGTTGGTGGACCATCCCATATTTTTGTTGCTTGTGTATGAGAGATGGGGAGTGAGTTGATTACATGCTTATCCATGCCCCTTCTCTTTTGGGGTTTGGGTGCATTTTCTCCATCTATTTCACATGGTTTGGGTTCCTCCTCATTCCTTCTTCTCTGTTCTAACAAGGTGGACTCAAAATGCCTACTCCAACTGAAAAAGATACCTTTGGGGCATTCTTCCGTTTGCCATTTCTTGGGGTCTTTGGAAGGACAGGAATAAAAGGGTCTTTCAAGGGAAAGAGAGCCATTCCAAACAGTGATTTTGAAAATCCTGGGCTTGATCTATCACTGGAGCAAGTTAAGCAAGGAGTTTACAGAGTGCACTTTGAGGATTTTGTGTTTACGTGGGACGCTTTGTGCAGCTTGTAATGGTCCTACGGGTGAGCCTTGGATTTTGGGTTGCTCTTGTTTGGTGCCTTCTTGTGTCTTTCTTCTTCTTTTTTATTTCCTTTGTGTTGGGGGCTACCTCTTCCCCCTTTTGTCTTTTTCTCCTTTTTAATAAAGATTTTATATTCATCAAAAAAGCCAAATTGCCATATTAACAGTCATTCATGCAAGTATAAACTAAATATATGCTTCTCTCCAATCTAGAAATAATAAATTAATCATTAATAAAATAAAATAAAAATTATCTATCAGAAACCTATACAGTACATTACTACTATATACTGGCGTACATAGTATAACTAGGGAAAACAAAAATAAATGGTTTCCTTGCAGTGGATTTTTAAGATTGATGCCTTAAATTTCTTTTTCTTTTTCCTTACGAAAAGTGAGTACCAATGGTACAGAATTGCTCAGTTGAATAGAATCATGGGCATTGAAATTTTTTTTTTTCTTAAGCCAAAATCTGTGTGATTTGTTTACTAGGTCAGAATCTTTGATGTGTCAAAATTACAAAACCATGTCTACCAATGATTCTAAATTTAAGTAGGGATCGAAAATCAGGAAATACAGATACATTCTATTGATTTGAATGGTGCACTGAAGCAATGTCGTGAAATGGGCCTGCGATCTTTCCTTGGGGAAACCATCTAAGGTCCCCCACCATCTTCGCCGAGGAGCACTCCAAATATTCCAAACCCGCTGCATTTTTTTGTTTTATTATAATTATTATTTATCATTTGCTATCTCTCATGCGTGGGCCCTCTAGTCCTTCCTCAATTACTTGAGTTACTCGAGTACCCATCTCCACCTCTCTTGATACGATCCTACTAGAATATCATCTCATTGTTAGGGTTTTATAATTGTTAATTTTTTGTTTCCTTTGCAAATCTTGTGCGAGTCTACAGGTAATGTTCTCATTCATTGAAGGAGGAGAACCTTATAGTGATGCAGAAGATGAAGATGGAGAGTGTGTTATGGCATATGAAGGTTTTGCTGCAGATGGGCAGAGGATTATTGGATTGCCAGTCATCTCCTGATTGGTTGAAGGATTGGAGGAAGGAGCGGAGACGGGGCAGTGCTGAAGCCATCAACAGAAGAGGATGGATGGAATAACAGTGAGATTAGAAGTTTTAAAAGATGGAAAGGATTTCATCTATAAGATATTATAGATATAGAGGTGAGGGCATTTGTCACTTTCTTTAATAATTACAGAGGATATCAATGAGGAATTTTTTTCATTTTTCATTTCAACTAGATATCTATCATCTTCATTTTTCGCCATTCAACTATATTGGGAGCCATATCAAATTAATTTTCCGTATAAATACAAATTAACTATATTTAAATGGGAGTAAGTATAATGCAGAACAAAAATCAAGTCAATAATTAAGGGTTCCGACGAAAAATTTGTAATTATTTAAGTTTTCATTTAATTAGGTCTAGATTTATCATCGAGATTATTTTAGATTAGAGCTTTATTTTATTTTATTTTTGAGTTGTTTTAAGATTTTATTTTTATGTTTTTTGGACTTATTTTCATGTTTTATTGTCCCATGATCTTAGTATAATATTTAGGGGCATTTTGATAATTTTATGATGTGGTTTATTTAAGTTTATTAAGATTTAAAATATAGGAGAGAGAAAGTTATGAAAATTAGGTATTTCAGTTTTATTAGGACTTTTGGTTGATTTTCTTTATTTATAGATTATAATAGGGTTTATTTAAAGAGAATGAATGGAATAAAACAAATTACAAAAGTCTTTGTTTTCTTTTGAATGTTGGTGCATTTAATGTAATTGATGTCATGGAAATCATTGGGATGATTGCAAGGTAAACTTCATTTTTTTTTCTTTTCTTTAATCTTCTTCTTTTACTTATTTGTGAGAGATTAAGAAACCATCAAGAACCCTCGAATCCTTTCAAGAACCCAACCCATAAACTTTGTTTTCTTAATTTTTCAAGAAATCTTGAATTCTTGATTGTTGAAACCTATAAACCTCAACCCTTAATTATTTCTCCATTCTCTTAACCTTTAATCAGTACCTCATAAACCTTAACATTTAACCATTTTCATAGGGATTGTGATCATACTTACACAATATCATAATTAAATTACCCTATCCTACTACCTAATCCTTAAATCCTAAACATTCCCCTAATCCCTAAATCCCTATAATTTCAAAATGTGGAAAAGCTAAATACCTTAAACCTTCTCCTAATCATAATTTCAAAATGTTGTAATTGAAAAAATTTATGTTTTACATTGCAAATTAGTATGTTGGAAACAATTTTCCTATTACTACCGAATTCCCAATCAAATTTCCCTAAACCCCCTATTTTCCCTTTCTTCCTTCACCTTATTAATGAACTAATGTGCATTGACATTAGAACTCACACACACGAGTTAAAGATGTTATACAACCATGCACGGCTAAGACATTAATTATTTTTTGTGCAATGTGTGTAATTAATCTATCAAAGCACGAGAGTTGATTTGCTTTTCTTTTTTTGGGGGGGCATTAAGTGTAGAAACAAATTCTAAACACAAGTTTGTGCAAAAGGGATCATATTGACTTGTCTTGCAGATTTAATTTTTAGTTTTTTCCTTTTAGCTTATCAATGTCGTATTCAATACATCTAATAAGGTCTTTGAATGTTAAAAGTATATGTTACAGAAAAATGTTCATAATTGCTAAGGCCCTCTGTGGATACACCTCTCTACGCAAGAGCAAAAGCTCAATCTCTCCCCGCAAGAGGAAAAAAATCTCTCCGCGGAAAAATAGGTTTTTAGATCTTCTCAATGAAGAGAAAAAAATCTCTCCCCGCAAGAGTAAAAACCTATCAAAACGTTTGTTAGCTCCCCACAGGAGCAGAAATCGTCAAGAAGCTCCATCCAAACGCACAGTAAGTTTACAATGATTATTGCTCGGTAGCCAGCTCAATATCCAATTGATTGAAATTTGAAAGAACTCACAGACTTGAGATGGACAATTCCTTTCTTCCCCACAATTATTTTTTATCCTTTCCTCACTTATCCGTTTCACTCTTAACATGTCTGTTTGATGGTGATTGCTAAGTAGCATTTCCTTATTTCTTCTCTAAGATGTACATGTAATAGACTGTTGTTTGAAGAATATTTTGAATCGTTTCTCATCTCTGTACCTGGTAGGCTTGATTAAAAGATCTCCCATGTGATATTAAACATGTTAGTTATGGTACTTTGAATCCTCTGTTTTAAACCCTCGGTTAGCACTAGTTACATAATAAACTGTAGTTAGTAGTATTGGTAGTTTGGTAGTAATGTTAGCAATTTTATAAGCGTTGTTCGAAGTAGCAGTAGTAATAGAATACTTCTTAGAGAGCAATAACCGACCTGTTTTGTTATATAGACATATGGGTTGGGATTAGGTGACAATCTTATGTAGACATGGTTAGAAGTTTCGGAATATCCTGATTTTTTGTGAAGATTGTTTCTATGGGGAGGAGATCATCATCATAAAAAAATCACCTTATCTCGAAACTTCTAACCCCACCAAAAGTGGTTTATATATATAATAAACACAACGGTATATCCCACTCTTGTCATAGTGGAGTGTCTTTCCTCTTCACCCTCTTCAATTTTATTATCTTTCCTCTCTTCCTAGTTTTCAAGTTTCAATAATCTCTCTAATTTTGTTATATTTTTCCTTTTTTACCTCTTTTTAAACAATATCCCTCCAATTTTATCGTATTTCCTTTTTAAACCCCTTTTTCAATAATATTCTCAAGAGTCATGATTTTCTTATGCCCCCTTCAACATATGCTCCCTAACGGGCATGGGCTAGAATCACAAATCTACTCCTCGTGTGTACATTCCCATGAATTTGTGTAGTTGTGTATCTCAAGGAAAAAAGATCTATGGTTCTAGTCCATGCCACGTTAGGGGGTATATGTTAGAGGGGCATAAAAAAATCATTATTCATATCCTCAAATTTTACCATCTTCCCTTTTTAACCCCAAAGAATATATATATATATATATATAAATAGGGTCCTGTTCAGCAACAAACATTTTGGCAAAACATTTTTCGAAACATGGGTTTGAGGTTTTGGAATGGACAGATTTTTGGTGAGGATGATCTCTACGGTGAGGAGATCATCCTCACCAAAAATCAGCCCATTCCAAAACTTCTAGCCCTAGTTTACAAGTTGAAAAATCGTGGACCATCCATTTTTCTGTAAACCATTTTTGATGAGGTTAGAAGTTTTGGAATGAACTGATTTTTGGTGATGATGATCTCCTCACCGTAGAGATCATCCTCACCAAAAATCAGCCCATTCCAAAACCTCTAACCCATGTTTTGAAAAATGTTTTGCCAAAATGTTTGTTGCTGAACATTTCCCATATATATATATATGGGGGCGGTTCAAGCGCCATATGAAAAAACTTTCATTTTTCAAAATAAGAGTTAGAGGTTTTGGATTGAGCTGATTTTTTGCAAGGATGGTCACTATGATGAAAAGATCATCCTCACAAAAAATCAGCTCAATCAGAAACTTCTAAATCCATCAAAAGTGATTTACAAATTAGTGATAAAAATTGGTAAAAAATCGACGGTCCACATTCTAAATCACTTTTAATGGGGTTAGAAGTTTCAGATTGGGCTGATTTTTTTTTTTGGATGATCTTTCCATCATAGAGATCATCCTTATAAAAAATCAGCTAAATCCAAAATTTCTAACCCATATTTTAAAATTTTATTAAAAACGAAAGTTTTTACATATGTTTTCTCATATGGCCCTTGAACCTGGTCGGGTTATTACGACCCCCTTTGCGACACACCATTTTGTCTTATATGGGCAAAAATGTTTAGAATGGGTTGATTTTTTGTGAGGATGATCTCTATGGTGAGGAGATCATCCTTGCCAAAAATCAACTCATTATGAAACTTCTAGCCCCATGTTTACAAGTTAAAAAAATTTAGACCGTCCGATTTTTGTAAATAAATTTTGATGGGGTTAGAAGTTTTGGAATGGGATGATTTTTTGCCAGGATGATCCCCTCATCACAGAGATCATCCTCACAAAAAATCAGCCCATTCCAAACATTTTGCCCATATAAGACAAAATGGTGTGTCGCAAAGGGGGTCGTAATAACGCCATCCTATATATATATATATATATATATATATATATATATATATATATATATATTGATCTGTATACTCATAAAGTTACAACGTGTTTTGTCTTATATGGGCAAAAATGTTTGGAATGGGCTGATTTTTTTGTGAGGATGATCTCTATGGTGAGGAGATCATCCTTGCTAAAAATCAGCCCATTATGAAACTTCTAGCCCCATGTTTACAAGTTGAAAAATTTTAGACCGTCCAATTTTTATAAATCACTTTAGATGGGGTTAGAAGTTTTGGAATGGAATGATTTTTGCAAGGATGATCCCCTCACTATAGAGATCATCCTCACAAAAAATCAACCTATTCCAAACCTTTTTAACCATATAAGACAAAAACGTTGTAACTTTATGAGTAGCTTTATCTGTCTACGGAACCCGACCCTATATATATATATAGCTACTCATAAAGTTACAACAATTTTGTCTTATATAGTTAAAAAGGTTCGAAATAGGCTGATTTTTTGTGAGAATGATCTCTGTGGCGAGGGGATCATCTTTGCAAAAAATCATTCCATTCCAAAACTTCTAACCCCACCAAAATTGATTTACAAAAATTGGACGGTCTAAAATTTTTCAACTTGTAAACATGGGGCTAGAAGTTTCATAATGAGCAGATTTTTGGCAAGGATGATCTCCTCACCATAGAGATCATCCTCACAAAAAATCAGCCCATTCCAAACATTTTGCCCATATAAGACAAAACACATTGTAGCTTTATGTGTATACGGATCCTAATCCATATATATATTGGCAAGGATGATCTCCTCACCGTAGAGATCATCCTCACAAAAAATCAGTCCATTCCGAACCTTTTTGCCCATATAAGATAAAACACGTTGTAATTTTATGTGTATACGAATCCTGATCATATATATATAGGCAAAAAAGTTCGGAATGGGCTGATTTTTTGTGAGGATGATCTCTATGGTGAGGAGATCATCTTTGCCAAAAATCAGCTTATTATGAAACTTCTATCCCCATGTTTACAAGTTAAAGAATTTTGGACTGTCCATTTTTTGTAAACCACTTTTAATGGGGTTAAAAGATTTGGAATGAGCTGATTTTTTGTAAGGATGATCCCCTCATCATAGAGATCATTCTCACAAAAAAAATCAGTCCATTCCAAATCTTTTTACCCATATAAGACAAAAACATTGTAGTTTTATGAGTAACTTTCTGTGTCTACGGATCCTTACCCATATATATCATTTAACCAACGGAATCACCGAAAAACAAATTATCTTTACATACCCTTATGAATTGGGAGTGATAAACACTAAAATCTAGAGTCGAATGGATCCAGCATGGGGATAGGAATATGAGGTACTTTCATATCACGACTTTGGCTATGCGACGAAAAAATAAAATTGTCAATCAAGTTGAAAATGAATGATAGAACCTGGTGTTCAGATACAGATACCCTCAAAGACCTTATCTGCTCTCATTTTCGTAGTCTATTCACTCAAGAAGGCGATGAGGATATCCCGACATGCGAGACCCGAAGCGTTCCTACTCTATTTAAAAAGAAGATAGATGAGATGGATAAGAATAGAAACAAAGAGAAAAATCCTATAATATTAAGAGCAAAACAAACAAGAGATATCAAGTCACTAATCTCTCCGATGCCCAGTAAATTATGAACCACTGAAAATCTTCGTTTTCGAGAAGGATGGTCAACTCCGCAAATATCGATCAAAACTTGAACCCTTGTATTCGTTCGCCAAATCTTGTTCAGTTCCATCCAAGCTCGGTTTTGTCTGAATCTTCGTGGAAGAAGAAGAAGCGGTTCACCAGCCACTACATCTGTGGATCCCACCAAATCATTCAACCTGGCGGCTGCTCGCTCTTTGATCAGTGATTCATATAAACCATAGATCACAAAACAAATTCAAACCAACGAACCAGATCATATTGTTTCTTCTCTTTACAATGTTGTAGTATGCCCCTTAAGCTTTTGTAAATATTTTGAGATACTTCTTTATATTCCCTTGACTTCGGTCTTTTCTTATAAATTAATGAAAAGTGATCCAGTACTATCATATTTTTTTCATTTTATTAAAAATTACCTCAATGCCCCTCATTATTGTCATCATCATCACTATCACATTTAAAATGTGGCCTCAATATCCCCATCATCATAACAATCGTCCCCATCATCATCATCATCCGATCGGTTCTTGCACATTTTTCATCCAATGGCCTTTAAAGAAATACGTTGCAAAGCACCCCTTGCCTAGTTTCAATAACTCCTATCTTTAGCATTTTGTATTAATGTTTTATGTAGCTTCGACATCAAGGAGTTAATTGTCATGGATATTAAGAATAATCCAATACGGCATCCGAGATATGCATCCAAGATGCCACTTAACATGATTGATAAGAAACAGTTTGATCTTTTTATGGTTTACTAGTAAAATGCACATAGATTTTTGTAATTATAAAATTTAATTTATTATATTATATATTAACAAATATTAAAATAAATAATTTAATAGCTAATGAGAGGACTATTATGTTCACAAAGACCATTAAAATATTTTTATATTATAATTTAATCATAATAAAATAGGCCAAATTATGTATCTTCAGTCAATTTCTATATCACTAATTTTTTTTCTTTTTGTCTAAGTTTTATATATCATTATATATTTCTTATATGAGAAATATTTTCCTTACTAATTTAGTAAAGATTTTAAGTCTTACTAAGGTTTGTTTTGCTCTAATGGATTACCACATCAGCAATCCGACACCACAGCCCTTTAAGTTTCATTAGAAAAACTAAGATAAAAATAAATAAATAAATCAATTTTTTTATTTTTATTTTGAACTTGATCCAAGGTTTTGAAAATGAACAGCTACCTAATTTCCACATAACTCCCGAACTTACAAATGAAATTCAACGGGGAAAAATATTTTTTTTGGCAAAAAAATATTCAAAGTTCATCTAATTTTGTCCTCTACAGCCCTGAAGAATTGGAACATGTTTTTGGATGCCACGATGTGAGCCAAGGACCCTTAGTAAGACCGAAATCCTTACTAACTTGGTAAGGATAGTTGGAAAAATAAATATAATGATAAGTAGTAAATGGTTGGAGTAATTACAAATGAAAAATATATAAATAAAAGATTCAATTTAGGAGGTTAAAGTGAATAATCACGTCTACATGTTATTGATTTTGGTCATAAAAACAAGAGTCAGAAGAAGATCGAGTTGTTCTACACTGTCTTCGTTGGACACTGTGCTGATGTGGCAGTACACAGCATCATAGATTTCTTTCCTCGAGATACAAGGACTGCCACGTTAGTGTAGTCATAAAAAAAATATATAATAAATACAAAAGTAGAGAACAAAGAAATTAGAGTTCCATGTCTTAGGAAAAGATCATATAAGTCCAAGTTCTTGCAAGATTGGTATCCAAACAAAATCATTTTGGACTTCCCCACCATCACCAAAGGCTTTTTTCAAGTAAATCTGAGTATGTTGTTGATCATCTTAAACACCAATGAAGCCAATGTCAATCCACTTGCACTTTGTGTCGCTACCTCTAATCGGGGGTAAGACGTATTCTCCCACGTGAAAGATTTGTTGTCATCTGTGGATCAAGTCTTTCCCAACATTCACACTTCAAAGACAATATAAAATTACGATTGTTTGGCATCAAAACTTAGAGATCACCTATAGTTTGGTGCCATAAATGTTTGGTTTCATCTTCCGATCCGTATTAACTCCCATTTTTGTTTTGATAAGTAAAATTTCATTAATAAAGGAAAGCAAGATCAGCCAAGGTGGCCAGCGTCAATGAAGTGCAAGTACACAAAGTTAATCTCTCACAATACTACATACCCCTCCCAACTCCCTACAAAGTCTTCAAATAAAATCCCTCTAAACCCCTTAAAAGTTTTAGACCACAAAAACAACAGACCTAGGATTGACAAAATTAGATCTGTAACAATCAAGGACCTGTGGTCAAAGATCCTAGAATTACGCTCCTTCCGCAAACCCTAGCAAATTGCAAATTGCAAAATGGGTAATATTCCAAAGCACCCTCTTTATCATGGGGAAAGAAAACCCAATGACTAGCCAAGAGTCAAATAAAACACGAGCAGAGGCATGAGACAATTCGGGACTCCAAACAACTCAAGAAAATGTGACCAGACTTAGTTCCCATTCTTAATGTCCGAATACTATAAACTACAATTGGAATCACAAAACCATTAGAGTAGTGTAAGAAGATAATTAATAAAGAGCACTTCTATTGTCACACCAACTTTTCCTAATGCCACCCCCCAAGTGTGTGCTAATTCTTTGGTGATTTACATATGAATTGGGGTGGCATTAGCAAAAGTTGGTGTGACAATAGAATCTCTCTTTAGAAAAACAATAAAAATGTTGTGATGCTGAACAACTATAAAAGATACTAAGAAAAACTTGAATATAAGAACACAATGATTTTCCCAATTTTTTATTTATCAATAAAGATAAATTTATTGAAAGAAGAAAGCGAGGGGGTCGAGGTGATCAACCCAAAACAAAGAGAACCAACGAGACAAAAGAAAAACGGCACAACAAAAGATGGAAAGAAACAAACAAAGTAAGAACAACAAGTTACTCTCGCGACAACAAACAAACCATATCCTATCGCACGACAAAATCTTCAAAGAAGACCCCCTTGAAATCCTTATAAAATTTACTCAAAGAAAACATGAGTTCCTAAATAGAAAGAATTAATCATTCCATCATAGAAACTTTCCCTTCAAAGATGCAACGATTGCAGTCTTTCCAGATACTCCAACAAATTGCAAATAGAACCAAGAACCAAAGAATCCGTTTAGAAGGCGAGAATGAAGCTCCCCACGCCAACCAAGATTCCAAAGCCGACTTAACTGAGCGAGAAAAACAACCCACTATCCCGAATAAAGATAAGAAGTGCGACCAATGAATGAATAAGTGATCCACCGTTTCTGCCTAGGATCTACACATACAACATTGGTTTGGTGAAATAAAATCTCTTATGATTAACTGGTTTAAAATTGCGAGTCTCCCTAAAACCGCCAACCAAATTAAAATCGATATCTTAGGAGGTATCTTACCACCCTAGACAAATGAGTGAGGGAAAAACGTTGTTAACCCCATTGATATAATATAAGTGTTTCTAGAGAGACGTCAATCTAAGTTTGAAAAAAAGGTCAATGGACTCGATTAAATGCTGCAACCCTCCAATCAAAAAGAAAAAGTTCTTGTGATTCATTCAAACCAAATGCTTCATGATCCCTCTTAGTTCTCCAAAACTAATTTCCTTTAATGGGAGAACACTTATCATGAATGCAACTTCACTACCCACTCTAATTATTATTGTTTGGCAATCCAATCAACTTATTCAGACTATTGTTGTTCTTATGGTTGTGAGGGTGTTATTATGTGTGAGGTCATATTGCATTCAAATTTTTTTTTATAAGTATAACCTCATTCAAAGAATAAAGAGTATGTACAAAGGTAGTCGAGATAACCTACCTCACAACAATAAAAGTAAAAAAACTAACTCGAGCACAACGACTCCCACCTAAAGACAAACTCTTCGAAGAAAACACCTTTGAATTCTAAAAATAGTTTACACCAACAAAATAGCAGCCCTAGAATATTGATTAAGAGGTCGTGAGTTCAGGATTCCAACCCTTGAAAAACTCTCTTGTTCCTCTCCAACCAAATCCCCCAACACACTGCTGCAAAGGGGAGAAGTCTCCACAAGATTTTCTTTCTCCCAGAGAACAGAGATTGATCCCAACATTGCTCGGCCAACTCAAGTAATGTCCTGTTTTCATGTGGAAATGACAACCCCATATCCTAACATGTCCAATAGAGGGATGGTGTGATATTAAAAATTCAGTAACTTGTTTTTCTGTTATTGATATACCAAACATCACAAAAAGTGAATGATAATATACATAATATTTCAAGTATATTGTAAATTCCTAGTGCATGGTGGTTGGGCTTGCGCTATAATATCTTATTGAAAAAGATCCATCGGGCCTTCATAGAATGGCAAACTACAACAAATGGTTTACCTAGAAATAGAACCGAAGGCTGCCCAGCTCATGATCGGAACTCTGAATGAAGTTGCACACCCTCATAGAACAGTTGACCTGAAAATCTGTAAAATATGCAAAGATAAAGATGTCAGGCTTCACATTTCATTCATACAATTAAACACATACAAACCAAAGTCAATAGGACTCCCAAAAAAAATGACAAACATATTTAAAACCTATAGAAAGTAAAATTACACCTACAAGAATACAAGATACATACAAAATAAAGAAAACATTTCTAGCTGAATAGAAGATACTTGGTCTTTAGTTTACAAGATTCATACATATATATGTATGTATGTATGTATATATATATATAGGGTCAGGTTCAAACGACAAACCATTTCACACACATATAGACAACGCGTTTTGTCTTATATGGGCAAAATGTTTGGAATGGGCTGATTTTTTGTGAGGATGATCTCTGTGGTGAGGAGATCATCTTTGCCAAAAATCAGCTCATTATGAAACTTCTAGACCGTCCAATTTTTTGTTGAAAAATTGTAGACCGTCCAATTTTGTAAATCAATTTGATGGGTTACAAGTTTTGGAATGGGATGATTTTTTGCCAGGATGATCCCTCATCACAGAGATCATCCTCACAAAAAATCAGCTCATTCCAAACATTTTTGCCCATATAAGACAAACACGTTGTCTATATGTGTGTCGCAATGTGTGTTGCAGGAACCCGACCCATATAGATATATATATATATATATATATATATATATATATATAAAGCAATTATATCATTGCAACACAATTAATCATTAGATATAACTTACATATAGGTTGTTTTAACATCTCTTAAGTTGATGAGATGGTCTCATGGATTGCAAAGCAAAGACTATAAGAGATTCATTCTAGTGAAGATAAGATGAAAAAAGTGAATAAAGTGCATGCCCACTATAGCTTTGGAAAATCCCAGCTTACCATGAAATATTGGAATCATTCCAATGCCAATAAGGAACATCTTTCTTGTTTTCAACTGGAAGCTGTTATGGATCTGAAACATTGAAGGAAAAAAAAACCATGAACACTATAAATATTGAAATTTCTACTGTTTATGTTTATAGAAAACCTTAAAAAATTGAACCTAAGAGCATCAATATGCCACAGGCTCAATGCATGGTAGGCAGTAGTAATAAAAAGCAGGTGGAGAAAGAATTGACACCCATACCTCCCTTTCCAAAAGCATTGCAGCACTACTGATTAGCAAAACATTAGTTGCACCACCATCAATTGATCCAAAGCCTAGATGACAATGCAGAAGAGAACACACCCGGAAACTTGGACAGCCTACCGGGATACACTTGACGTTCTTTTCCGCCTCTTTATGAGTCCATTCATTAAAGTAATATAGGTGGAGTTATTTACTACAATACCCTTCTGCATCATTTCTTCTAAAGTGCGCATAGCTTCTTTGAACTTCCCTTCATTACAAAGCTCATTAATACGTTTTGAATAAGTTGTAGAACTTGAATCTTGACCCTCCACAGTTTGTACTCCTTGGCCACTGACTGTCTCCAATGCATCAAAAGAAGAATGATCGGGCAATTTTCCAATTTCAGCCATTTTTGACAGAAATTCTTGAGCTTCTTCAGTTCTACCAGCCTCTGTAAGCCCGCACAGAATAGAATTGTAAATATGATGGTCAGTTCCTAGTTTCTTCTCTTCCATTACTTTGAGAAGCTCTAACGCATCTTCTATTTTCCCCTCTTTGCTCAAGTACATTATAAGTGTAGCATAGGTGATGGAATCAACGGCTTTACCTTTCGAAACCCATGTATCGAAGAGCTTGAGAGCCTTGTCCACCATTCTCTCTTTACAAAGTCCATGAAGAAGAATGTTACATGTTATGACATCAGGTTTGAACGAGTTTGCAACCATTTTGTTGTGGAACTGAAATGCTTTCTCCAAATCTCCATCCTTTATGTACCCACGAATGAGGGTGTTGTACGTAGTTTCATCCGGCACCAACCCACTCGCCAAAAGCTCATTTAACTTGGTCATTGCTTGTTGAGTTTTGCCCATTTTACAAAGTCCTCCAATAATCGAATTGTAGGTGACAACACTTGGAAATATTTCTTTTTCCTTCATTTCGTCCCAAAGCTTCAAAGCCCCATCAATATCTCCATCATTGAAGCACCCCGTGATCAAAGTACCATAGCTAACCTCATCAAGATCATAACCCCTCTTCGAGGCACAACGAAGCAACTCATGCGCTTCAACAAGCTTTTTCTCCTTACAAAGAGTGTGAAGAAAGGAGTTAAGGGCAACATTATCCATCTTCAAGCCTTTTCGAAGCATCTCATCCATAGTCTTGAAGGCTCTCCCCATTTTCCCTAGTTTACAAAACCCATTAATCAAAGTATTATAAGTAACACAATCTGAGGGAAACCCATTTTCCTCCATCTTCCGAATGGACTCTATCGCTTCCTCCATCTTCCCTTCTTTACAAAACCACTTAACCATTATATTATAGGTAACTGCATTCAGCTTCACACCTTTCTCGCCCATTTCTTCAAGCAGCTTGAATGCTTCCAAACTCCTCGTCCACTCAAAACACCCATTAATCAATGTGTTATAAGTAACTGTATCAGGTAACAATTTCATGTTCTCCATCTCATCTTGAAGCCTAAAAGCCTCATCAATCCTACCCTCTTTACACAACCCACTTATCAACATGTTATAAGTCCAAATATCGGGCAAGAAATTGCTCCTTGTCATCAACTCGATCGTCTTAGTCGCCTCCTTCAACCACCCCAACCTACAATACCCACACACCATAGTGTTGTATGTATTCCTATTGGGCGAAAGCCCTTTATCCTTCATGTCAAGGAGTAAATCCCGAGCCTCAGTTAACAGACTCTTCTTACAAAATGCATCTAAGATCGTATTATAAGTAACATTATCTGGAATACAATTGAACTCGGCCATTCGATTTAAAAACTCCATAGCATCCTTAAACTTACTTTTGGAGCAAAACCCATATATGATTATATTGAAAGTGTTGGTATTCAAGGCAACCCCGAGTTTAATAAAGTCTTGGAAAAGCTCTTGAGATACTGAAGCTGAATGAGAAGATGGGTACCTTACCAAAGAGTTGAGAAGAGTATTGCAAGTGAGAACATTCGGGCGGAGACCTCGTCCCTTCATCTTCTTGAAAATTTGAATTGCGAGGTGAGGCTTTTGAGATTGGACATAAGCGCCAATGGCGGTATCGAGGAGGGCTCTCGAGGGGCGAAGGAAGCGGGACGGAGGGTGGAGGAGAGAGTCGTGGAGACGGTGGAGAGGATCGATGGCGATGAAGGATACGAGGAGGGATTTGGCGTCGGAGAACTTTTTGGTTTGAATGAGGGGAGGGAGGATAGTGAGGAGAGAAGGGAGGGAGTTGGTGTTGTGGGTGAATGTAGGGAGATGAGATTGGCACCATTTGAAGAAGGAGAGAAGGGTTGTTGGGCGGGAAGAGAGAGTGGTTGAGGATAGAATGGATGGGATTAAAGATGGTGTGAGGTAAGGAATGTATTGGTTGAGAGATTGGAGAGATGTTTGTGATGTGAGGATGGAAATGATGGTTTGGGTGATTTGTGATTGAGTTGGTGGTGGTGGTGGCGGTGGTGGTGGGAGTGATTCCATGTTTTTTTTTTTTTTCTATGCAATTGTTGGTTTCTTTAGTTCGATGGTTTTGAGGGGTTTTGAGGTGAGGGGTTCTTGTTTCCAGGACGTGAGGAGGAAAGGGTTTAAAGCGAAAAAATCTGACACTATCGAGGGGAGGACCAATTTGAGAAACAAAACTGCCACTACCATCTCGTTAATGAACGAGACAGAGTTGACTCGGGTGAGTCAACTCATCTCGTACAAAAAGCATTTGACGCGTTTTACAATTATTTATTTATGTATATTTATACTAAAACAATTATTATTTTTTTATAAAATAAGAAAGATTAGAAGATATTTAGTCATAAAATCATATTTTATTTAGATAATAAATATTTAAATTTTAAAAAATGTTAATTTTTTCAAGTACAAAATCTTGTCAAGTTTACTCACTCGTATGGGATTTTCAAAATATTGTCTAAGTCATCTTATTTATCTCGTGAGATGGTGTGAAATCCATCTCGGTCTCTTGGTAAGATTTGAAATAATGAGGTGCTTATGTCATGTGAACTAGCCTTCTAATGTAGATTGAGGTCAAAGAATGTATATCAACTTTAAATTACGGAGATATCTCAAACATTTGGCACAAGGTTTGCGTAAATGCACAACATATTTATATGAATGAATAAAATTGAAAGATGGTAATATCTTTTTATATTTTTGGAGGGGGATTGTCAAAAAGTTGATTACATATACCGATAGTTGAGCTTAAATAAAACCTCGATTCCAATTCTTGTAGGTTCCAATTCTGATTGCAAGTACAAAACCTTTAGAATCAGAGCCGACTCTACAAATACCATGTGCCTATCAGTGACCGTCGAATATCCATTAAAATGGATATTTTTTTTAATGAGAAAAAAATGTAATTGCATGATAAAATAAACAACGATTTTTTAACGAGATAAATCTAACTTGTACTTCCTCGATTGGGAGTTGATATTAGCAATAAATTCCTTTTAAAAAAAATCAATGTAGAAATAATGGCTTGGTATTTGGTTATTGCTGAAATTGAAAATGAATGATTATTTATGTAGAAAAAAAAAAGTAAAAAAACAAAGACTACATACTATTTATATGTTATTTTTGGTTAAAATACATTTACTTCAAAATATCTCTTGATTAACATTTAATTCTTCTAGTAATTTAAGGATAATTAAATTTGCTATATAGCAAAATTGATTCGATATAAATGGAAAGAGAGGAAAAATTATGTTTTTTTTTTTGATCTTCTTTTTGTTTTAGATGTAAAGGCATCCACTGTGATTCTATAAATAGAGAATTCCTACTTTGATAATTTTAAAAAAAAAAAAAAAACTTCAAAATTCAAGAGAGGGGTTTCTATAAAACTTGCTTGAGAGAATTTTGGGAGTGAATAATCGAAGAATATTTTAAAAGAAATAATTGTTGAGAATTGGACACTCGGTGTTTTTACAAACAGTCAATGGGGTTGGAAACCTAAAAGTTTCGTGCTTTAAATATTTTTGAAAAATGACTTTTTCTAAAGAAAAATTGGCTGAAATAGATCCCATTTGCAAAGATGGCAAAAATTCGTATTCGTACAATTTATTTAAAAAAATATATATAAAAAAAAATTTAATACTCATCTTTTTTCAATAATCTTGTCAATTTTAGAAATATCTTTTCGACCTTAATCCAACCACTATGGTGGAAAATCTTAAAACTAATAATTTATTTGGAGAAAGTCAAATAAGATCTAATCTACCTCAAATTTAAAATAAAATAAGAATCAAAATAATTTCAATCTATTATTTAAAGAATTAATAAAATATCTCCACATTCCTCTTGAATAATCTATCATAGATTTTAAAAATAAAATAAAATAAAAATTAAGAAATAAATAAACCATCACACATTTTTCATTCTTTCCAACCTCATGGAGTGCCGAGTGCCTTCTTATATTCAACATTTCTATCTAATCAATGATATATATATATATATATATATAGGGAAGGGATCAGTGGACAAATTTTGGGACAAAGATCCGGACAAATGACTGTGTCCGTCGGATCTCCACGTATCCAACGGTAGAGATCCATTAAAAAATAAATCGAATTATTTTACTTTTAACTTTTTGATATTTACAATTACCTCCCCGCATCTTAAAATTTTCAAATCACCCAGCTCATCTTCTTCACTCTTCTCTCAACAAAACTCGTCTTCCTCACTAACCCTAACCTGCGATTTGCAGTCCTAGTCGACGATAACAACTCAAGCTACGACGACGGCTGTGGCAACTTAAAACCCCACATCTATCTTCGTCATATTCTTCTCCTAACGTTCCTTTGCGACACTCTGACCTCAACGACAACGACGGACAAAAAACCCATCTCAATCTCGTCTTCTTCATCTCTGTCGTATGTGATTGTTCATCTCAGAGGTATGATTTTTATTTCATTTCAAGTCGACTTTGACGAAGCTATAATGGTGCACTTCTTCGAATTTTTTTTTTGTTTATTTCAGTTTTTCGATTTTCATTTCTCATTCTCTCTTAGGGTTTCAATTTTGATTAATTATTGAGGATCTTAAGTAGAAGGATTAATTTTATTTATTCTTTATGAGTTTTATAGTTTTTCGATTTGCAGATTTCTAGGGTTTGATGGTTCTCTTCATAAATTTATTTATGAATGATTTCTGTTGATTTTTATTGAATTTTTCAGTTAAGGGGTTATACCCATAGTTGAGTTGATAGTTTTAAGAGCTTATACCTTGGAATTTTTCAGTTAAGAGTTTCTGTTGGTGTGTTGATATGGTTTCCTGAGATTCCTTAAGACTTCTAATGTTAGACCTTTGAAGAACTGGAAGCAATGCAAATTTTTTCATTGCTTATTAATAATAAAAAAACAAATTTTTCTGTAGGCAAGATTAGCATTTGATTTTTCATGTTGGATTTTTTGTTCATATATGTAAAAAGAATGATTCTTCCACTGATCTTTAAAAGAAAATGTTCTGTTAAGGTATTTTCTTTTGAAAAATTACACTCCCTTGCTCCTTTATAATATCAGTATCACTAAAGGGCATATAGTCTAATTGCTCCATCTGGTTCACTCTAATGTAGATTAAAGCTGTCTCTACTGGATTCTTGCATTCAGCTTGCATCAATGGTAATTTTTGACATCCATCTTCAGTACTTTGGCTATCTCTTGATTTTTTGCTCCACGCAGTTTGTCGCTTCTGGGGAATGCCCTAGCATGAACTGAATGAAATGTTTGAATAAGGATTCATGTTAAGAAGTAACAGACTTTTAAACCGACTTCCACTTTGACACAACTGTCCTTTATCCTATAGGCTTTGGACTGGCAGTAAGTGTAAAAATAACAATTTTTATTACTTTCACACAACTATTTATGTCATCCTTCAATTTTTATATTGTGATTCCAATTTATATCCTCAACTTTGCATTCCCTTGATAATTGACTTGTGAATCGGAACTTTTGTTCTAATGTTTATGGTTATCTTCTGTATAGGTGGGGGAGAACTATGCATGGGGCTCAAATGAGAATGGCTGCCTCGGAATCGGGTATTTGTAATCTATAAAGTTTATAGCAAGAACAAAAGCACTAGAACTTCTTGTGATGTCCAATATTTTCCAATTTCTAATCTTTGAATTTTTTTTCTTTCATTAGTTGAGATGTTCTTTAATCTCAGTTGCGCAGATGCCATCCATTTACCAGAAAGAATTGAAGGTCTATTCCTAAAATTTCCTGTACGTAAGGTAATTCGTTTAGCTTACACTTGACTTCTTGATGTGAATATTAGATGCCACCATACAAAATCTACACAAACTATAATTTTTTCTCTTTCTTCTAGTGCTTCTAATATGTTTCAAAAATGTGTGTCGTGCAGGTATCTTGTGATTGGAGGCATACAGCTGCAATTTGTGATCATGAATGAGATCTTAAGTATCTTTTCATGGACAATTTTCCTTGCCACTTTTGACGACATGTTCTTGGGGCACTTCGGTAATGAGAGAGTTTTTTGATGACTGCATCCGATTAGAATTGTTAATAGAGGAGTTGAACACTTTTATTGAGAAAGTTACTGAGGGGGTTATAGGGAAGGGTGTGTAGGTAGTAGCAGGGGATAGGGCTATGCGAAGAGATGGCTTCTATTCTTATATCAATTCTTTTATGCATATAATTTTTTCCTAAAAAATTCAATGTACCTTATTTCTGTATCGAGCCTCATCACATCAACTAGTGAATGAATATTGTTTAAAAATTGTATATATTATACAAGTTTGCAGAATAGTAGTTTGGGTAAAAACAGAATTGTCCTTCATGCCTAAGTAGTGAGTTACTCTTTTTTGGTTATCAATAGTTGTTTGGACCATTGTCAACCTTTGCAACCTTTCTCAGCATCTTGTCCTTGCCAATGTGACGTAGTGGAAGAAGATATTTGCATCCCATTTGATAAATGGCGATTTCAACTTTACCACCATAAATGCAAGAGTGTCAAACTAAATCACTTTCACAAAAAATGGGGTAAGTTACCAAAGGATTCAAGCTTATTACCCCTTGTAATGGTAGAAGAGAGGAGAGACAGAGATACGGGGGGCGGGGGGGTTCAAAAACATCATTTCATCACCAAAAAAATAAAAACCATAATTTATTTTTTAATTTCAAATTCAAGCAAACTGATATTTTATTTATGTAAAACCAAGAAGAACAATCAAATCACATCCGAACGATCATGCTTCCAACTTAAAGAATAAATACAAAGTGTACACTAACGCTATGTTTGGATTGAGAGAAGTGGAGAGAAGAGAAACTCAATTATATCATTTTGTTAATTAATATATCAATTCAAAATTTTCTCATGTGCTGATGATTTGGAGAACTCAATTATAAAAAAGAGGACTTATTAAATTATTGCAAAAGTTAAGGACAAGGATGGGAAAGTTTGATAACTTAGTCCTCATATCTAGGTATGCATGCAACAACCTAAATGACTACAAATTATTTTAACTAGACATGGTGGAGCCCCCTCAATAAATCAACTAATTATCGATTTTTTTACAATTGGTACTTTCGGTGTCTATTCTAATTCTAAATTTATAAATCAACTAATTTTTCTTTTAAGTCATTGCAGATTAGGTAACAGTGTGGTAAATTGGAGATGGAACATCCCATATCTTTCCTGTCATAAACTTCAACCTTTCAAATGTACATATTACCAAAAGAAATCACCAAAAATAAAAAATAAAAATAAAATTAAAAAATCACCAAAAGAAATGCTGAAAAAGTTGCATCAAACATACAATTGATTTCATTAGAATGGATAAATTTCAGTCTAATACAATATCCAACCACAAGATGAATGATACAATCATAAATTCAATTCATTTATATTAGGAATGATTTCATAGCACGAACGTCCTCATGGCGGAATCAGATATCTCTCTCAGATTCTTCTTCACAACTTCATCTGCAAACACAAACTTGATCGAGTTCCTCCCCAACTGAAAGAAATCATCCTTTCCAAGACCTTTATAGTTCACATATAAACAAATAAGAATTTAGTTAAAGAATTACACCAAAAAGGAATTTTAATTTGTTATTTAAAAATATATGGATGCAAGCATCAAACTGGAATCTTAGATGACTTCAACTTTCTCCATTCTTCCTCTTCAAAGCAAATAACATGGCCGATCCTTTGAGGAAGAAAGTCCAACATTGCTTTGAAATCCAATGCAATAAATAGAAATTCAATATCCCTTTAACCATGGAAACTAAAAATTGACCAAAACAATTAGTCTCAACTACTCATGAAGTACCTTTGGAGTAGTTTGTAGCTCCACATAAACAATTTCTCAGCAGCAAAATCTACAATAACCTGTTCCACAAGTAAACACTAAATAAAATTGTATATGAAAGTGAAATTTTTCAAAAGAGTGAGTCCCTAACTTCAGTAGAATCGCCAAAGAAATAACAAAAGGTCAAACTCCAGAAGAATACCTATTAAAAACATAGATTATCACCACAACAACAAATCCTTATCCCAAATATTTGGCATCCACTAAACGAATCTTGTTCCTCCATTCCACTTTAATCCAAAGGCAAGGGTTCTGCTACTAAGTGTGAGTACATATCTATTTTTACTATCTCCAAATATGTTCTTTTGGGTCTTCCTCTCATTATTTTAGGGACCTTCAACTTGAATATTTCTTCTAATTAGGTTCCGAATTGGCCTTTATTGAACATGAACAAACCATCTCAGCTGACTCTCCTAGTTTATTGTCTATTAGAGCTAACCCACATGTTCCTAATGCGTATATTTCTAAATTTACATTTCCTAGTCTTTACACTCATCCATCTTAACATCCTCATCTCTACTATGCTCAAATTCTTATTTACCAAAACAATATAATATAACTATAACAAAACTATGAGGAAGTTCAGGAAAATAAAGGAGTATGAGAAACGCCAACAGGAAATCCAAAATAATTCAATGAAAATTTGACATCATAAAAGGATGAAAACAATTGTAATGGGTGATGGATGTGAGTTGCATGTGATAACACAATCATAAGCATTTACAGTGAAGTACATAACGAATTGGGGTAAACAACATGAATATTTAGGTCATAAATAAATTTATGAAGAGAACCATCAAATGCGTTCAACGGTCAGATATAATTATAGGGTACTAAAGGAATAACATTTGTTGAATGCAAGAATCCAACAGAGACAGCTTTAATCTACATTAGAGTGAACCAGATGGAGCAATTAGACTGTATGCCCTTTAGTGATACTGATATTATAAAGGAGCAAGAGAGTGTAATTTTTCAAAAGAAGATAACCTTAACACCCTCAAGTTTTTTTATTAGTCTTGGTGTAAATTCACTGCATAAACAAATTGATCTTGATATACAGTAAGTCACAGACAAACAAAATAAAGTTCTAATGAATATTACCAAATAAACTGTATTTATAAGAATATGAAAAGTTGATAATGATGACATAAACTATGACTGTTTCATGGGTAGTGATAAAAGTTCACTTCATAATGGGCATGGGATTATAACACATTGAATAGATTGTCACTTCATACATGGGTAGTGTATGAAAAGTTTATCCCATGCCCATTATGAAGTGAACTTTCAATTTACATAAGATGGAAACTGAATAATCATTGAAAATTTTATAGTTAGCTTCCACACTACTAGAATCCTCATTTACATGCTTGCTGTTTCAAGGAATTTTCCTCTGAAGCCTCTTATATGCTTTAAGGTGTCTATTAAATCTAATTTTTTTTCAATAATATTTGTGGTCAAAGGTTCAACAAAGTTCGTGATCTTATGATGAGGCAAAAAGACATCAACTCTAAAACCCCAAGATAGACTATTCAACTAAGAATAGCCATAGAAGGACACATATTTTTCACCTCTTAATGATTATGAAAAAACATAGACATTAGATATTTCCATAAAATCCTACTCAGAGAGAAAAGAACCCCTTCATCGATTTCTCTTTCCTTTTATTCTGTCATTCGAAGTAAAATTTCATTTTAGTTTGTATGCAAAATGTTGAATAAAATGTCTGATGGGAAAGATGAGCACTGAATTGCTCATAGTGGCTCCAAGGAGAAGAAAAGAAAAGCAGTTCATTTCATTTCCATGTAAAGCAGTATATCATGCAATAGGTTCAAAGAGAATTTGCTAAAATCTATATTGTGTGAATTAATTCTATATTTGCATTTACGATTTATAGAACATTTAGATTGGTCGTGAAAGATTGTAAGACCTTGTCCAACCTGGTACTTCTTAGAAATCCTAGAAAGCTTAATTGATGGCCATGACCAAGACTCCCAGACCCTCCTGCACCCCAGCTCAAGACCACACCTTCATCTACAAAATACAACAAAGAAAAACAACTGTCAATCCTAACAAATGTTATTGCTTTAGTACCCTATGATTATATATTAAGCATTAAATGTTGAAACTTTGTACCTGTGACAGCAATTGAGTGCTCGGCACCCAACGTTATCATTTTAATTTGGATATCATTCAAGCAGTCAACTCTGCTTGGTGTAGGAACTATCTCTGCCGCCCCTACAAAGTATTACAGAGTGACATTTACTGTTAGTTCCAATAGATTTTTTTAAAATAACTGTAGTATTTAAAAACTAGAAAAAGTACAAACTAATCATGCAAACATTATCATACTACTTCCTAGAATTTGGATCATAAATACAAGAGCTTGCTGGTTGAAAGTTGGCTATTTGTACATCCAAGGAATAGTTCAAAGTAGATAGCAGAACATTTTTTTTTAAAGATCAGTGGAAGAATCATTCTTTTTACATATATGAACAAAAAATCCAACTTGAAAAATCAAATGCTAATCTTGCTTGCGGAAAATTTTGTTTTTTTATTATTAATAAGCAATGGAAAATTTTGCATTGCTTCCAGTTCTTCAAAGGTCTAACATCAGAAGTCTTAAGGAATCTCAGGAAACCATATCAACACACCAACGGAAACTCTTAACTGAAAAATTCCAGGGTATAAGCTCTTAAAACTATCAACTCAACTATGGGTATAACCCCTTAACTGAAAAATTCAATAAAAATCAACAGAAATCATTCATAAATAAATTTATGAAGAGAACCATCAAACCCTAGAAATCTGCAAATCGAAAAACTATAAAACTCATAAAGAATAAATAAAATTAATCCTTCTACTTAAGATCCTCAATAATTAATCAAAATTGAAACCCTAAGAGAGAACGAGAAATGAAAATCGAAAAACTGAAATAAACAAATAAAAACTGGAAGAAGTGCACCATTATAGCTTCGTCAAAGTCGACTTGAAATGAAATAAAAATCATACCTCTGAGATGAACAATCACATACGACAGAGATGAAGAAGACGAGATTGAGATGGGTTTTTTGTCCGTCGTTGTCGTTGAGGTCAGAGTGTCGCAAAGGAACGTTAGGAGAAGAATATGACGAAGATAGATGTGGGGTTTTAGGTTGCCACAGCCGTCGTCGTAGCTTGAGTTGTTATCGTCGACTAGGACTGCAAATCGCAGGTTAGGGTTAGTGAGGAAGACGAGTTTTGTTGAGAGAAGAGTGAAGAAGATGAGCTGGGTGATTTGGGATTTTTAAGATGCGGGGAGGTAATTGTAAATATCGAAAAGTTAAAAGTAAAATAATTCGATTTATTTTTTAATAGATCTCTACCGTTGGATACGTGGAGATCCGACGGACACAGTCATTTGTCCGGATCTTTGTCCCAAAATTTGTCCACTGATCCCTTCCCATATATATATATATATATATATAGAGAGAAGAGAGAGTGAGAGGGAGAGAGAGAGAGAGAGCTGTTTAGCAATCATAAAGTTTGCCAAACATTTTTCAAAACATGGGTTAGAAGTTTTGGAATGAGCTGATTTTTTGTGAAGATGATTTCTATGATGAGGAGATCATCATCACCAAAATCAGTCTATTCCAAAACTTCTAACCCCATCAAAAGTGATTTACAAAAATTGGACGATCCACATTCTTCAATTTATAAACTAGGGTTAGAAATAAAAAAAAATGAGCTGATTTTTGAAGATGATGATCTCTTCACCGTAGAGATCATCCTCACAAAAAATCAGTTCATTCCAAAACTTCTAACCCATGTTTAAAAAAAATGTTTGGCACAATGTTGGTGAGGATGATCTCCTCATCATAGAGATCATCCTCACCAAAAATCAGCTCATTCAAAAGCTTCTAACTCAAATTGTTGGGTGCTGAACATTTCCCATGTGTATATATATATATATATATATAGGGTCCCGTTCAGCAACAAACATTTTTCAAACACATGGGTTAGAGGTCTTGGAAGGGGCTAATTTTTTGTGAGGATGATCTTTACGGTGAGGAGATCATCCTCACCAAAAATCAGCCCATTCCAAAACTTCTAGCCCCAGTTTACAAGTTGAAAAATCGTGGACCGTCCATTTTTTGTAAACCATTTTGATAGGGTTAGAAGTTTTGGAATGGGCTGATTTTTGGTGATGATGATCTCCTCACCGTAGAGATCATCCTCACCAAAAATCAGCCCATTCCAAAACCTCTAACCCATGTTTTGAAAAATGTTTTGCCAAATGTTTGTTGCTGAACATTTCCCATATATATAAATATAGGGGGCAGTTCAAGGGCCATATGTAAAAACATACGAAAAAACAATGATTTTTCAAAATATGGGTTAGAGGTTTTGGATTGAGCTGATTTTTTGCGAGGACTATGATGAGAAGATCGTCCTCACAAAAAATCAGTTCAATCTGAAACTTCTAAATCCATCAAAAGTGATTTACAAATTAGTGATAAAAATTGACAAAAGATCGACGGTCCACATTCTAAATCACTTTTAATGGGGTTATAAGTTTCGGATTTATATATATATGGGTCAGGTTCAAGGGCCATATGAGAAAACATATGTAAAAACAATGTAACATTAATAATTTTTCAAAATATGGGTTGGAGAAATTTCGGATTGAGCTAATTTTTTGTGAGGATGATCTCTATGATGGGAAGATCATCCGAAAAAAAAAATCAGTCCAATCTGAAACTTATAACCCTATTAAAAGTGATTTAGAATGTGGACCGTCGATCTTTTGCCAATTTTTATCACTAATTTGTAAATCACTTTTGATGGATTTAGAAATTTCAGATTGGACTGATTTTTTGTGAGGATGATCTTCTCATCATAGTGACCATCCTCGCAAACAATCAGCTCAATCCAAAACCTTTAACCCATATTTTAAAAACCATTGTTTTTTCATATGTTTTTACATATGGCCCTTGAACCGCCCCCTATATATATAGGGAGCGGTTCGGCAGCCCTAAAGTTTGCCAAGTTTGGTGCCAAACATTTTTTGTAAATCACTTTTGACGGGGTTAGAAGTTTTGGAATAGGCTGATTTTTTGTGAAGAGATCATCCTCACAAAAAATCAGCTTATTTTGAAACTTCTAACCCTAGTTTACAAGTTGAAGAATCGTGGACCGTCCAATTTTTGTAAATCACTTTTGATGGGGTTAGAAGTTTTGGAATAGGCTGATTTTTGGTGAGGATGATCTCCTCATCATAGAGATCATCCTCACAAAAAATCAGCTCATTCCAAAGCTTCTAACCCATATTTTGAAAAATGTTTGACACCAAACTTGGCAAACTTTAGGGCTGTTGAACCGTTCCCATATATATATATATAGAGGATATCGTTATTACGACCCCTATTATGACTCACATTGCGACACACACCGTTTGTCTTATATGGGCAAAAATGTTTGGAATGGGCTGATTTTTTGTGAGGATGATCTCTGTGATGAGGAGATCATCCTGGCAAAAAATCATCCCATTCCAAAACTTCTAACCCCATCAAGATTGATTTACAAAAATTGGACGGTCTAAAAATTTTCAACTTGTAAACATGGGGCTAGAAGTTTCATAATGAGCTGATTTTTGGCAAAATGATTTCCTCACCATAGAGATCATCCTCACAAAAAATCAGCCCATTCCAAACATTTTTTTCCCATATAAGATAAAACGGTGTGTCGCAATGTGAGTTGTAATAGGGGTATACGGAACCCGACCCATATGTATATATATATGGGTCCCGTTCGGCACCCTAAGTTTTACCACACACTTTAACAAACACGTTTTGTCCTACATGGGTTAGAAGTTTCGGAATGGGCTGATTTTTGGTGAGGATGATCTCTATGGTGAGGAGATCATCCTCACCAAAAATCAGCTCATTCCAAAACTTCTAACCCATCAAAAATGATTTACAAAAAATGGACGGTTCACAATTTTTCAACTTGTAAACATGGGGCTAAACATTTCGGAATGGGCTGATTTTTGGGGAGGATGATCTTCTAATCATAGAGATCATCCTCACTAAAAATCAGCCCATTCCAAAACTTCTAACCTATGTAGGACAAAAAACGTTTGTTAAAGTGTGTGGTAAAACTTAGGGTGTTGAACATTTCCCTATATATATATATATGGGAAATGTTCAGCAACAAACATTTTGGCAAAACATTTTTCAAAACATGGGTTAGAGGTTTTGGAATGGGCTGATTTTTGGTGAGGATGATCTCTACGGTGAGGAGATCATCATCACCAAAAATCAGCCCATTCCAAAACTTCTAACCCCGTCAAAAATGGTTTATAAAAAATGGGCGGTCCACGATTTTTCAACTTGTAAACATGGGGCTAGAAGTTTTGGAATGGGCTGATTTTTTATGAGGATGATCTTCTCACCGTAGAGATCATCCTCACCAAAAATCAGCCCATTCCAAAGCCTCTAACCCATGTTTTGAAAAATGTTTTGCCAAAATGTTTGTTGCTGAAAGGGACCCTCTCTCTCTCTCTCTATATATATATATATATATGGGAAATGTTCAGCAACAAACATTTTGGCAAAACATTTTTCAAAACATGTGTTAGAGGTTTTGGAATAGGCTGATTTTTGGTGAGGATGATCTCTACGGTGAGGAGATCATCATCACCAAAAATCAGCCTATTCTAAAACTTCTAACCCCATCAAAAATGATTTACAAGAAATGGACGGTCCACGATTTTTCAACTTGTAAACTGGGGCTAGAAGTTTTGGAATGGGCTGATTTTTGGTGAGGATGATCTCCTCACCGTAGAGATCATCCGCACCAAAAATCAGCCTATTCCAAAACCTCTAACCCATGTTTTGAAAAATGTTTTGCCAAAATGTTTGTTGCTGGACGGGACCCTATATATATATATATATATATATATATATATACACGTGGTAGTTAGTGAGTAGTGTAGCATCATACTATTGTGCCTCCGTGCCGCACTAAAATTCAGTTGGCCTAACTAAACCCAGGCGACTAAACCCTTCGTTTGATTGTCGAGTGCAGAGACCAGGGAGGAACTCAAATGTCATCTTCGTCAGGATTTGCTCACTTGATTTCCAAAACCCTAAGACGTAGCACGATTCCAAGGTACAGAAACCCTAAACCTACCTCTCCCTTCTCGTCTTCGTTCTTCACCTCTGAAAGAACTCTTTCCACACTTACAGAATCTCCATTAACGTCGTTGCCTCAAGCTCAAGGTCTCTCTCTCTCTCTCTCTCTGTAAACTTGTCCGTGTTTATTGAGTTTGAATTTATGTTCATTAATTCAAAGTGTTTTTCTTTCATGTCTGATAATTCATAAATTTGTGAAATTTAATACTTTTGTTTTTAAAGAAATCTCACATTGTATTGGTTCTGTTATAAATTATAATAGGGAAAGAGAGAGGGGGATGGTCGAGATGGATGCTTTTCCTTCCAGGGGCTATAACCTTTGGCCTTGGAACTTGGCAGATCTTCAGAAGGCAAGACAAGGTAAAATTGCTTAGATATGGGTAAATTTTTATGTTGAATTTCTAGGGATTTTACTGAAAAAGACATTTTTTGGTAATTTTTTTTAAATCTGTACTTAAAAATTATCTTTTATAATTAGTATGTTCTTTTTGTTATAAACATTGTTCTTTTCATTTTTTTTTCTCCAACACTCCCTTTAGGTAGCAATGCTGATGTTTGTATTATGGATTTTATTAAATTTTTTGTACTGGTCAATGGTCATTGTCACGCCCCAAAATCCCAACACGAATCCCTATGGTTCATCGGTTAGAATTTCGAGGTGTGAGGTAATCAAACACACAATCTGACAGAACATTCATAAATAATAATACTTATGAAAAGAAAATATACGCAGCGGAATAAACATTTAACTAACATCTATACGAGAGTCTAGAGTAAACAGAAGAAATCGACAAACACTGATATAAGTCAAGATCTTTAATCTCATAATTCATCAGGTTACAAAAATTTCTAAACTACCATGTTTCTTATCTACAACCAAAAACCGCTAAGATCCTCTACTAGTCCTCAAAGACATGGCAGCGGCAAGACATCAATCTGATTCTCCTCAAGGACCTCCTCAAAAGAACGGTTCTTCAAAAGTTGAATAATCTGAAAGGGGAAGGATAGGGTGAGTAACAGGGGAATGTTACTCAGCAGGATGAACGCCGTTCTAACAACGAGTCATACATGCACGAGTAATCAGTTGAACAGTTAAATAATGTAAGTTTTTCATAATGTAACATACGATAAATGTCTAAGCATATTCAATAAACAGTTAAATAATTTCAACCTATCATTTCTATCATTTAAAGTAACATATGCATCTTTTAAATGAAAACATCTATCAATCATTACAAAATAAGAAAAAGATACATAATAAAAACACGGCGGTGTAATCGATAAGAGAGCAGAGGAACACGCCGATATAACCGCCTCGGCTATGGCAATACGATATTCCAAACTTAACCTCCGATGTGGAATCCCATCGTTATAATCTGATTTTGTGGCCGGTCTAGCATACCACGGTTGGATGACCATTTATCCGGCTCAGACTGGCCGTTGACCAAGAACCCAATACTGAGTTCAACTAACGGTGAGGTCGACCGTTTGACGACTACAGACTAATAGTGATCACTAACTAGCCCAGGAGACCCCTCGCGTCGAAGCCTATCAAGAGGCAATGCATGTGAACCCCGCCTATCTCTACACTATACAGAGACCGCCTTTACACACAACGTTCCCCAGAAAATAAGTAGGAGAAATTCCCGGATTTCATAAGCTGTAATATGCTCTAAGGTATCCCATACTACCGAAGAGCATATGACATCTAGTGTTATCCTAGATTGACTCGCCGCTTCCGGATACACAGCAACGCGTCACTCTTTATGGGTTTTCTACAAACCTTTACTGGTAAACAAAATAATTTATTTTGTATATAATATATCATTTCTTTTTAATCGAAAATACAAACAAACTCTGGTAGTGCCTTCCAGTGACAGTTATCTGTCATTTCCATCCATCAACCATCTCATCCCTCTATCTATCTGTCACGTTTTACGTGGCATGGCCACTACGTAGAACTGGAGGCACTGTCCCATCAATCAGTCGAGAACATACGTTCTCTCTATCTATCCATCAATTAAATCGATTAATCTATCATCTAATTTCCTACATATCTATTAAAGTAATTTTGCTTTTAAAGTAATTCGAAATCCATAAAGCATCAACCAATTCCATTCGATGGTTTTGGTTGAGTCGAGAGACTTGAAAACAAAGATAAAACCATAAGACATAAAAGCTGAAAATCTATGAAAATTTAACTAAGTGTTAAAAAAAAAAATGATTTTTTAAAGTCGAAATTGAAAACGAACTATTTATTTATTTATTAAAGAACTTAAAGTAATACTTAATTAGTTTTAATGAAATAATTGTAGGAAATGGGTATACATACTATATGGAAGCAACACAAAATAAATTAGAACCAAACTCAACATTCGGATACTTTTCCGAATTGCTGATTTTTCGTTATTTTTCGTTGAAACTCAACCAAAATCGATTCAAATATTATACTAACTATAAAATGATTATATTATATCAAATGAACTAAAACCAATCATAAATAAGCATGCAAACATGATTCAAATCATTCAAATATGTATAAACTTAATTAAACAATCGATTTATCAACAATCATATGGATTTTTTATGAAATTATCGCATAACTAGAAGGTAGAAAGGAAGGCAACCTACTTCAAGCTATTTTCAACAGTTGAACGGAGTTTAAAATCGCCTCCGGCCAATCTTCAAAATTTTCTTCCGGCGAAAATCAGATTTCTTTTCGTCCACGCGTAACCCTCGACGAGAGGAACAACTTTCCTTCTTGCGCCTAAGCTCGGATCGTTCTCGTTTAGTGTAGATCTGAGTTTCAAATATTGAAGGAAAAGAGTTGAGATTTGTTTGGAGAGAAGAATAAGAAAAATCTGATTTTTCTAATAGAATTTAGATATTTATATCACTTAAGTTGGGACATACTTGTCATTTTGGGAATTGTTTTTCCCGAATGCCAAATTGGACAAACTTATACTCTATTTTGGGTGATTTTTCGACACAAATCTAATGGTATGATCGGTTTCGTCAAATTACGTCTCTAAGGTGTCGTTTACCTATTGGGAAAATATCTAATGCGAAACTCGAGGATTTGATAGCTTTTTCAATCGATTTCAGATTTAGGCGTGCTTACAGGCTAAAGTATGTTTCTCGATCCTTCTAATTCTATTGGTGAAGTTTATTTTCCTCAAATATTAAAATTTAAGAATCTATACTTTTAAATCAATGCACGGATATAAAATTCCTTCCTTGAGATACATTTTAAGATTTCAAGTCATTACAGTCATGCTCTGTAATCACTTCTTTATTGACAGTTTGGATCCTTTTTTTTTCTTTGTTTTCTGAAAAAATGGTTTTAATTTTAATTTTTGGGGGGCATTTAAAAGCTTTCAAATGATTTTTTCTTGAAGCAATGACGGTGATAGAGCAGGCCCTTATTTTAATTAAAAAAATATATTCTTTTAAAAGTATTTTTCCATAGTTTTTGTAGGTAGATTGTACATGTTCATTGAATTGATGATGTGTATATATTCTTTGGAATGCCGATGTTTCTTTAATTAATTTGTGCCTATTATAAACGTTTTTTCAATGCTTCCTCAAATGGGTTTTTATAGATTGAAATATTGGAATATAGAAGGAATGGTACATATTCATTGAATTGATGATTTTTTATTGAATGCCCATGTTTCTTTAATCAATTTGTGGCTATTATAAACATGTTTTTAACGCTTCCCCTCAAATGGGTTTTTATAGATTGAAATGCTGGAATATAGAAGGAATAGGTTGGGATTGGAACCTCTTACCTGGAGCAGCATTTCAAATTCTTTCGGTGGAGATTTGGGTTCATTGGAATTCAGAAGGGTGATATGTGAAGGAGTTTTCGATGAGAGCAAGTCAATATATGTGGGTCCCCGCTCAAGGAGCATTTCAGGAGTGACTGAAAATGGCTATTATGTCATTACGCCCCTAATGCCTATCCCAGGCAACCTGGAGAGGTAATTCGGTGGTGTGACTTTAAGAGATATCTTGGGTTTTGGGGGGTTAGTTATGTTTCCATTGTTATTAATTGGATTTATTCTATAGATCCACAACTGATCAATTATTTCTTCATTTTGATTTTCTTTAAAGGAAATTTATTCTTATGTACTTGATTAGTTCTTTCAAAATAAATTATGGATCATGTACCTGAATTTTGCTGGAACTTTCTTTTACTGATTGGTAATATTTAAAAATTTATCAATTATCCAACTTAATCAACTGAAAGTATGCATGAACTAGTAACTAATATATGGGCATTTAGTCAAAATCTCTAGTGTTTTCTTGTTGTTGGTGGCATGGTTACTAGTGAATCTGAAACAAAAAAAATGCTGTAGATTAGAGATTATTTTTCTGTTTAGGGTCTATTTGATTGCCTGGAATTTTGTTTTCTGGGAAATCAAAATCAAGGGGGAAATTGTAATGAGAAAGTGGACATGATGGAAAAATCAATTCCATCATTTGATTTCAACCAGGAAGATTATCAAAACACACACACTCACACAAAGGAAGCAACAGGAGAGAGGGAGGGGGGGGGGGGGGAATTTTATTATTATCATTAATATATATCATTTTCCACCTTAAATTGAAATCAAACACTAGAAAATAGGAATTTCCCATGGTAGCATGAGCTGGCCAAGAGATTATTGGGCAACTTGGGGTTTCCAAATTGGGTTCTTGATGTTTTAACATGTTCGTTTATCTTCTGATGATTTACTAGTTTATCATAGCTTTTCATAATAAACGCTTCACTATTCATACTAATGAATAAAATAATAATTACTTTTAGTTTTTATTGCTTCCTCTAGGATTTTCAGTGATATATTGCAACAATACTTAGGCATCTATTTCTTCTTCTCAGATTTGGATTTATTAAGAAATCTCTTGTCAGTGTGCAGTCACCGGTTCTGGTTAACAAAGGATGGGTTCCACGCAGCTGGCGGTACAAGCCTCTGGAAGGTTCACTCCATGGTGAACAACTTTCAAGTATAAAACCCCCCAGTGGTGGAGAAAATGAAGAAAGCACTTGGTGGAAATTTTGGTCCAAGAAGCCTAAAACAATAAAGGTTTTTTGCTTATTTTGCTATGATATTTTTCTTAATGGAGGCAATTTTGGGAGTCTGAGAGGTTCTAACCTTGGTGATGAAACCTACAGGATCAAGGTCCTCCTATTACACCTGTGAAAGTTATTGGTGTAGTTCGTGGGAGTGAGAAACCAAGTATTTTCGTTCCAGCAAATGATCCCAGCTCTGGTCAGTGGTTCTACGTTGATGTCCCTATGATGGCGCGTGCTTCTGGACTTCCTGAAAATACTATTTACATCGAAGATATCAATGAAAATGTTGAGCCTAGTAATCCATATCCTCTTCCAAAGGATGTCAATACTTTGATCCGCAGTTCAGTCATGCCACAAGACCATCTAAATTATACATTGACGTGGTATGACTTTTTACTTCTTGGAGAATTGAAAATGCGTGCACAATCAAGCATTTGCATTCTTTTGCTTTTTAATACTATTTGCCATGATTTGTTTCCCATGTATACATAAGTCAAGGATAACCCCAAGGGGTTGTCCTAGTGGTAAGCCCCTCAGGAAGGGTAGGTCAATTGTTCGAAACCCTACAAAGCAATGAATTCCTTGGGGCCACCCTCCGGGGTCCGGTTGACCCTCGACTCAGGTGTTGTTTGTTAAACTGAAAAAAATAAGTGCTGAATAGCATTAAGCGCTGAAACTTATAAGCGCTAAATTTAAGTGTTGAAAAAGTTGTTTATTTAAATGTTGAATCATGTTTGTTACACATTGCTGAAGCTGATAATTGTCTTTGTTACCCTTACAATCATATTATTCATTGTTTGCATGTTTCAAATACCTATTTCTTATCAAACACAATAAAATATATTATTTCTTATAAAATTAAAATACAATTCATTTTTAAATAATAAATAATATTCAAATCTTCAATTTATAAATAATAATATCTAGTTATAAAAGCTCACAAATTTCAAATTAAAAATAATAATGTCATACAAGTCACCAAAATTTGAAATCAACATTAAAAGAACTTAATTTTGGATGAATAAATGTCGATGGAAATGAAGGATGTGTAATTATAAAAGCACCCTATGAATTAATAAGGACAACCCATACCATAGCCAATTTTTTTTGTTTTTTATGGGTTAAAGTTTTTGGAATGAGCAAATTTTTAATAAGGATGGTCTATATAGTCTAGAGATCATCCTCACCAAAAATCAGTCCATTTTGAAACTTTTAACCCGTCAAAAATAATTTTTTTTAAAAAAAGGGACGATTTACGATTCGTGAACTTGTTTTGATAGGGTTAGAAGTTTCAGGATGGGCTAATTTTTAGTGAGGATGATCTCCTCATTGTAGAGATCATCCTCATAAAAAATCAACTTATTCCAAAACTTTTAACCCCATATAAGACAAAATAATTTAGCCATGGTGTGAGTTTATTAATTTGTGGGGTGCTTATATACTAATGAGAAGATTATCCTCACATAAAATCAACTCATTCTAAAACTTTTAACCCATATAAGACACAATAATTTAGCTATGGTGTGGGTTTATTTATTTGTGAGGTGCTTATATAGTTATCCATGGGATATAAGAGGTAATATCCTTTTAAGTATAAGGGTATACTTGTCCGTGCTCAAAAAAATGAAGGGCATACTTGTCCGTGTTCAAAAAAGTGAAGTGTTTACCGCTTCAGCACTTTTGTTCAGCATCAAAATAGTGGTGAATTTTTTTCACTTATTTTCAGCAATAAGCGCTGAAAATATAGAGTAAACAAACGTGCTATTTTGACAAAAAGTGCTGAATTTAATTTTTTTCAGCAATAAGCACTGAAAAATAGCACAAACAAACACTGCCTCAATCAGTTGCACATAGGACTTTGTGAGGGTGTGGTGTGTGTGTCTGTGGGATTTAGTCTCACCCGAATGGTAGGGATACCCACGGTAAAAAAAAAAATACAAAAGTCAAGGATGTGATGAGGCCTTCCTGCTGGCCTATACATGTTGCTTGCATGTAGGCATAAAGACTGCCACAATCTCAGTCCTGCCCTTGGAGATCTTGTAGCCCTATTGACTCAAATGGATCTCTATAGTAATCTATCACATTATCATAGTCAAAATACAACAGATTGGTGTACAGAGGAGGAAAAACCCCCCATGGACATAATTTAGGATTATCCTTGGACCCTTTTGTCTTGGGATCACTCAAGCAGGGTTGTTGAATGGCAGCCCCTCACATGATTGCAGGTACATTATGCCGGTGACTTATCTTGGGATGTCTCATGCAAATATTCTTCTCATTTCATATGCTTCATTTCATATCATCTTTTCTTGTTCTTGATTTATTAGGTTCACTTCTAAACTGTTCAAGATGTGATATTGAGGAAACTTTTATTGGAAAGATGTAAGGAGATTGGCCCCGATGTGGTCATATTAAATAATACATGTTTAGTTTCTGCTGTGTGTTAAGTTTTAATTTTCAGGTTTGTAACAAGTTTGAATTGTTATGAACCCAAGAGGTAAAGGATTACTATTCCACACCATCAATCTCTAGCTTCTTTTGGTGTATTTATTAGGATTTTATTAAAAGGTATTAGAGCCAACACCCGAACACCACGTTTTGGGTTTGAATCCTGGGAGGGGTGACTTGAGGGAAGGGCTATCTAGGGGCACACAAAGAAGGGTACCAAGTGAAAGCCATTGCAAAGACACGGGGAAAGGCTACTTTGGGGTCCCAGAAAAGAAGAGCTTCAGGGTGGAAGTGCCACATGGTGGGCTGTCTGTGCATGGACATCGGCTACAATACCTGCTGGTGTGTTACAATCCCAAGAGAGTGAAGGTTTAAATTTCGGTACCATTATTGTTTAGGTGCTTTTGGTATATTTAGGTTCTTATCAACCAATACCATTACCTAAATCGTCCCCTAACTAGTTTGCATTTCATTTATGACGACGACTTGCAGTCAATTTTCTTTTAGAGAAAGCTTAATGACTTTGAGCAAGATGAACTACTTCTTACACTGGGTGAGAGGTTGGAAAACCTGAAAGTGTAGATTAAGGAGTCACAAGGTAATGGAAATGTCCCCAACCACGAAGAAGGGAATGATGAAGATGCTGTTGGATAGCCCAGTAATGAAGATGGAGATGTCTCAGTGAATCTTGAAGGTGGACAATTGATTGTTGTATATCCTAGGGTAGTTAGTAAACAAAGTAATGTGTGGGAGGATAGAAACCTACACACCACCATGGCTGATGTGTTGTGTGAAGTTCTTGCGACAAAATTGAACCTTGTGATGCTATGGGAGACATTACTAAGAAGGTGAAGGTCTAGATTTTGGTGGTGATACAGATCCTAAGGATTTTAATGATTCGTTTGCAACTATTGAAGAATATTTTGATTGGTATGATATGCCTGAAGATTAGAGGGTCAGCCGGTCAGGTTTGCAAGAATGAAGTTGATTGGTCATGCCAAGGTATGGAAGAGGAATTTGGTGAGAATGCATTATAACTTTGGGCAACCTCAATGACTTAATGGGAGGAGATGAAAATACATCTTAAGGAGTACTTACCTATTGATTTCCATGATGAATTCCTTTTCGTTAAGGAAGTTTAACCATCATGGAGTACATAGGAAGTTTGATGAGTTATTAGGTTTGAAATTATCGAGAATGATAAGCATAAACTTGGTTGTTTCAAGAATGGCTTGAGGCCTGCTATGCACATACTGTGATTTAGAAGATGCATTTCAGATGACAAGCAGGAGGCATCTGATAGGGATACAATTTGACAAGCAAGCCAGGGAGACGACAAATCGGAGGCCTGCAGATGGTGGTAGAACTTTTAGGGCACCTAGAAGGTCTAAACTTTTTCAAACTGCTGATCATAAAGGAAGGTGGTTGCAATGGAGGCTAAGATAAAGAAGAAGGAAAATAATGAAACTTATAGACGCGATGGAAAGAATCATTATGCACTAATTTCCAACTAACAATCTGCACATTGGAATTGACAAGAGTGTTGATGCTCTAGTCCGGAAGGAAGACAAACCAACACAAAAGACAATAGAACTTATTAATGATTACGAAGAGGAATAGCTGGACAACACTTGTACGTGTCTAGTTAGACACATACTAACAACACCACCTAAGGGTGAAGTAAAAGAAGACTGATATTTCAAGTTCTTGTTAAGAATGGTGGTAAATTATGGACCTATGTCAGCCGAACATATTAAGAGCCATTGCAAAGAAAAGCCCAAGTTTTTTGAGTTGAAGAAAGCCTTTGCACTTGCTCTCAAAGGAGCCAGTTTGAGGTGGAGAGTACATTTATATGATGTAGTTCTTGAAGAGTTGCGTAATGAGATTGCTTAACTACTATGAGCAATGTAAACATAAATCTTAAGTTCATACATTCCTAAATATGCAAGAGAATCCAAGCGAACAGTCCTAAGATTGGTTACAATCCCACAGTAATCAATGTTGTCAAATGCGGTCGCATATGCTATTTAAAATAAAAATAAAAATCGCATATCCAAAAATATGCTATCTGACAAATATGTGATGGTATATGCGATCACATACTACAATATGTGTCTTATGCAATGGCATACTGTCCAATAATCATAATTTTTTTTTTTATATGATAGATATTCTGTGACACTTGTTTATGTCTTCCTGACATTTAAGAGATCAAGTGGTTCGAGCATGCACATGTTTGTGTATGTATGTATGCATGTGTTAGAGATTTCATGAAATATTTAGGATACTTGTATCTGTTCTGGAAAATATGAACTTTTTGATTGTATCCCCACTGCCCTCTTAGCATCTGAGCATGATAAATTATAACGTATACTGACACAGTTAAATCAACAAAACCACTGCAAACATTTTAGAAGCATTCAATACCAAGACTGGAAAACTTTTAAATGCATATGGTAATAACTAATAAGTAAGAGAGCTACTATTGGCACCCCAACATTTTCTTATTACACCCCAATTAAAAATAAAGAGAATTAGTGAACAGTTGAGAATAAGTAAAAGTTGGGGTGCAATAGAAGCTCTTTTTTTTTTTCTTTTTTTTTTTTTTCTAGATTTCTAATTTTTGGGTTTAGGATTTTATATGAGCCTAATCATAATTGTAACCAACTACTGAAATTATTGGAACGAGTCTTATAATATTTTGTAATGTTGAGAATATTATGAGTCAAACCTTTGTAATTTTTGAAGAGTGTTTTAATCTTTAATTGAGGGGTGTGAAATAATTTAAGTAATTGGGGTGTAATGTTAGCTCTCATAAGTATTCATAGACTACACTCAAAGGGTCTTAACTTTTACTTCACTTGAGATCTAGCTGTGAAGTTTGAGTACTATTGAAATATCGGGCTCTGATCTATAGATAGGTTGACATAAAGTCCAGCTTACCCATAAAAAGTGTTAGTGAAGTATAATAAACACACTCACTGAAAAAGGCATATATTAGAAACACTCAAAGGACAGGCAAAGAAATCGTCAATGATGTCTTAGCTTTGATATGGGTGTGCATACACAATTGAAAAATCTACTTAATCTTTCACCAATTTTCTAACTCTAGTTGTTCATCCATGGACAGGTATTCTCTATCAGCTGCTGTTACGTTCATGGCTGTCAAGACACTAAAGGCTAAAAAGAGCCGGAGATGACAGGTTTTCTCTTGAGATTCATTTATTCATATTCTATGTTAGGCTACCTTGCAAGAATTTGATTGTTAAGAATCGGAGATGGTTGAAACCAATTGTATTCCTGAATCCTGAATAGTTCTTACTTTCTTGAGCATTTGCTACACCTGGTTTTGCAATTTCAGATCTTTCTGTCAATTAGATCCAAAATGGAAAATCGAATTCCGGATGACTTTTTTTCTTTTAAAGTGTTTCATGATTTGGGTCCTTTTGAATTCATTGAAGTGCTGCTGCTTGTAATTACTTTTTAGATGCAATAAGTTATGTGCTCTCTTAGTTTTTACCGGGGGTCTTAACATATTTAGTATGTGACCAACTGGTTTTTCATTTGTATTTCTTTTTAACCAAGAGAGCTGCTATTGGCACCGTAACTTTTTCTTATTACACCCCAATTTCTTAAATTATTTATCACGCTCTAGTTAAAGATTAAAACACGCCATTCAAACATTACAAAAGTTTGGTTCAGGTTATTACCTCAAAGCATTATAACACATTCAAACAACTTGAACAGTTGTTTACACTTTGGATTAGGTTCTCTATTATTCGGTGTTTAATTGGGGTGTAATAAGTAAAAGTTAGGGTGCCAATGGCAGCTCTCTTAATCAATTAATCAGTGGCCTTTGTCTGGCTTCTGTGCGCTGATTGCATTTTTATTAGTAAGCGTTGCAAGTGATAGAAAGATGTTATCCTGATTGAAGTTTCTAGTTCTTGCATTCTTCTCGTGTCACATCCTTGCCCGCGCTATCTCAGAATGTTCAGAAACAGTCTCATACCCCTTGAATCATTTTGTAACTTTTTGCTCAGGTGCCCTAGAAATCCTACATTTTGAGGGACCTTAAAATAGTAGAATTGGTTTGCATTGTGAAGATGCCTGTTCAAAACTTTTATGGATCAGTGTTTTCAATCCAGACAGGACCGGTCAGTTGAACTGGCGAACCATTGACCCGACACCTAGAACCATTTGGGTCTTACCTCAGCCTAATTCTTTTTGTTCACTTCATACTTTCGGAAAAATTCATAATAATGCTAATGGTTTATGACCCGGTTTGAACCACTGATCCAGCTGAATCAGACCCAACAAGTTAAAGTTCACAATTCAAAACTTTCGTTGAGACTGAATGATATAGGATGCAACTGTGAAAGTATAAAACAACAAAGATAACACAATCGCACAAAACACAAAGATTTACGTGGTTCAGCAGTGTGTTTGCATCCATGGATCAGATTAAGAACAATCACTATTTTCTCTTAAGTTTTACAGGTCTTCCCAAATAAGAAATTCTTCAAACCTCCTAAAATAGAAAATCCTTAAGAAAATATTACATTATTGCCTATTTCGTATCCCCAAAAAAGGACCCCCGGCGGGGTGCTCCGCAACTCTGTGGCACAACAGTATACAAGACATTTGCACAACAACAATGTTGACTGACTGTCAGGATCTCATAACTCCTTAAAAATCAGCCTTACTGGGAAATTTTTTCGAGAACTGAACTGATGCTTGGATAAACTTTTGGGAAAATTACTTAATGAGACCCTATAGAGTGATTTCATTCTACAGAGCCTCCTAATTGTTAGGTGGTAATTTGATAATCTAATTAATAAAATCTTCTTTCTAAATGCCTTCCCACCTTGAATGTTTGGGCATAATATTTGATCTGAGCTTCTGTTATATATGCATTTTGGAAATTTCAGGAAGATATATCTAGTGGCAAGCTTGAAAAAAAAAAAAAAAATTTTTGAATTGTGCAAGTTTAAGTTTTAAATGATGAGATCGATTATTCCAATATTTCAAGCTTAGATTGGATAGATCTTATCGAAATATCCTAAATACATTAAATCTTCCATTTAACTTTGATTATTAAAGAATCTTGTATATGACAATCATGTTATATATTTTTATCTTGAGCTACTTTAAGGATTTTGTGTTAAACGTTTATATTCATAAAAAAACATATCAATGTAATGGGGCCATGAGATAATAAGAAGTAAATAATAACAACCAACCATCAACAGCCCATGCTTTAAATTTTTTGAAGCTGTCAATGGGGGTTTCTAATGGGAATCGGTTACCTCTTATATCATCTGAAAAAATGAGTTGATTTGTTGGAGTTCGAAAACACCAGTTGGGTCCATGGTTACAAAATTTTCTGAATATTTCCAAAAATTCATAAAGTTATTCGATTGAGATAAAAAAAATTTACCCTTCAATAAAAAAGTTTTTTCTTCAACATTTCAAATTCAATAGCACGATATGGATTCTAGGGAGGTTGAAGATGATGAGTTCTAGAAAGAAACCGAAAATCGTAATTTGCATAACTTAAATTTTATTGATTTTTTTACAAAATGTTTTTGAATTTATCCGAAATTAACCAAATTGAACCCCCACTGAGTTTGAACTTGATTTCTATGGTTGGGTCTATTTCAACATATTTTTGTATGTACAAATGATTTTTAAGATATTAAATATTTTTAGTTATGAATTTGGAGAGAGATTATTAAGAAAGAGGGAGAAGAAGAAAACACAGCTCAAAGAGTAATATAATAAGGTAAATGTTCAGCACCTAACAATTTGCCCAACATGTTTTGTCCTACATGGGTTAGAAGTTTTGGAATGGACTGATTTTTGGTGAGGATGATCTTCTAAGCTCAAAGAGTAATATAATAAGGTAAATGTTCAGCACCCAACAATTTGCCTAACATGTTTTATCTTACATGCGTTAGAAGTTTTGGAATGGGTTGATTTTTGGTGAGGATGATCTTCTACGGTTAGAAGATCATCCTCACCAAAAATCAGCCCATTTCAAAACTTCTAACTCATGTAGGACAAAACATGTTGGGCAAATTGTTGTGTAAATGGTTGGGTGCCGAACGGGACCATATAATAAAAGGGGAGAAGAAGAAAGAATAAAATTAGGGTATTTTTGAAAAGAAAAAAGGTAAAAAGTCAAAACCTATCATCAAATTACGTTGTTTATGAGTATAAATCTTGAGATAAGGAGATTGAGATCCATCGTTGTGTTATATTATAGGAAAATTACTTAAAGGAGCCTGGTGGAGAGAGATATTTGTAATTAGTTCCTAAGTTTTGGATGGTAGCTTGATAAGACATTTAGTAAAAAAAAAATTAAAATTTCTTAATAGTCCCTCATTATTGGTGAAATCACCATTTTTATTTATTTATTGTCAAGTTCACCACTTTTTATTTATTGTCAAATACTGATAAAATTCACCCATTTTCAATTTTTGAATTTTTTCGATTAAAATACAT